>NW_015655406.1:1187302-1188988 GCF_001515625.1 Sinocyclocheilus rhinocerous
ATGAACTATACAGAGACGAGATTAAAAGAAAATACCACGTAAACTTTTCTGAAGACGGTCAATTCCCCTCAGAAACATTCATATAAACCCCCAAATCAATATTGAGTAAACTCCTAAATTAGTTCTTGCATCATGAACAGTGAGTGATCTGCCTGCTACAGTATTTTTCTCTGTGCTTCTATCTTCATTGTCTCTGGCCGTCCGTCTTCAACGTCTACAGACTTCATATTTTCACATAAATTACATTTTGGAAAACAATTGCATAGCAACGCAGTTCGCAGTTTATGTATAAAATATGAATTTATTTAATACACGAGTTTCACAATTTGAGTTGAATTAATGAAATAAATGAACTTTTCCACGACATTCTAATTTATTGAGATGCACCTGTATATTCAAAATATGTGTTTCAAAATATTATTTTGAAACAGTGAAATTTTCAAATCGCGGTATACCTTGAAACCGGTAATCGGCCCATGCCTATTTTAATATATGGCCTATGGTTTGAGTAATTATCACACATGCCCTTATAAAAACCTAGACATACACTACCGTTCAAATGTTTTAACAAAGGTTTATACGATTTTAATGTTTTTGAAAGAATTCTCTTATGCTCACTAAGGCTGCATGTACAATATAAAATAAATAGTAAAAACAGTAATTACAGTAACAGTATTACAATGTTTCTATTTTAATATATTTTAAAATATAATTTATTCCTGTGATGGCAAAATTTTCTTCAGCCATTATTCCAGTATTCAGTGTCACATGATCCTTCAGAAATCAATATGCTGATTTGCTTATTTGCTGATTTGCTTGATGTTACTCTAACTGACCTTTGAATGATAGTGTATGTTTTGTTTAAGTTGTTAATTACATTGTCTACATTCTCCTCAGCTCGTATGTGTTCCTTTGAGCTGGCGTGTGTCTATGGTGCTCATCGTGCTGGGCAACACCGTAGTGTCTGTCTTTATCGAGGTAAGTAGGGACGTCAGACTGTTACATCAGCCACATTACTTGTTATGGATATTCACATATGAAAATAAACTGCATTTCAATATGGTATTTTTTGTTAAATTCAAGGTTGGGGAATTAAAGGGTTAGTTCACCCAAAAATGAAAATTAGGCTGTGTTTTACTCACCCCCAAGGCATCCTAGGTGTATATGACTTTCTTCTTTCAGACGAATCCAGTCGGAGTTATATTAAAAATTGTCCTGGCTATTCCAAGCTCTATCATTGCAGTCAGCGGGTGTTGCAGTGCTTCAGTCCAAAAGAAGTGAAATAAAAAGCGCCCATCCATAAAAAAAAAGTGTCTCACAACTTTAGCAAAGGAAAACCAGTCTCCTCTTGGCTTATATCGAAATCCTCCGACATTCTTCTTTACAAATCCTTGTTTTGTACTTCTAATTAGTGACCGTTGTTTTGTTTTGATCTCTCCCCTGCGCTTCCGCGTTCGTCACTTCTGAGCAGCGCATGCATAACTCCGACCTCATACGTCATCCGCCCGGAACTGCTTCCGTTTACAACAGTGAGCGCAAGCTAGATTAAATTGATTCTTACATTATAAATATGGGTATTTTTCTTACAAAAACGCATCAATTCGCTACAGGAGGCCTTTGTTCACCCTCCGGAGCCGTGAGAGACACTTTTTTTTTTTTTTTTTTAAATGGATGGGCGCTTTTTTT
>NW_015655406.1:1189876-1191992 GCF_001515625.1 Sinocyclocheilus rhinocerous
TGGGCGCTTTTTATTTCACTTCTTTTGGACTGAAGCACTGCAACACCCGCTGACTGCAATGATAGAGCTTGGAATAGCCAGGACAATTTTTAATATAACGCCGACTGGATTCGTCTGAAAGAAGAAAGTCATATACACCTAGGATGCCTCGGGGGTGAGTAAAACGCAGCCTAATTTTCTTTTTTGGGTCAACTAACTCTTTAAATTATGTAATTGTATTGCTACACAAGCTCATATATATTTGGGAAAGTACAGTACTATATTATGGATGATGCTTTTTCTTATAGGATGTGACTGTCAGATGTAGTGGACCCTTCAGCCAGGGTCATAACACAATGCTCTTGCTGTAACCCAATTAAAACCCTCAAGTGTATTTGATGAGGATATACACTCCTACAGAAATACATGAAAATAGGGTTGGGAATCTAAAGCTGGTTCTTATTCCGAACCAGTTCCATTTTTAAATGTGTGTGTGTGTGTGTATTTTATATATATATACAGTGGTGTGAAAAAGTGTTGGCCACCTTCCTGATTTCTTATTTTTTTGCATGTTTGTCACACTTTAATGTTTAAACTGGGTGTTTGCAATGACAGTGCAGGTATGTGCCAAACAGAGCAATGTTTATCGTCTAACTCAGTGAATCGCAAAACTTGCGCTAAAGTTCTGATGCATTGTGTTTTGTGTGTCGATTTCAGCATCTGGTTTGGTTAAAGGAACCCGGGTTGTTTGCAACTTAATGTCTATGTAAAGCATTTATGTTTTTGCGGAGGAATTACTGGTTTTGCATAGCTAATGTAGAGTTTGCTGCTCCGTGTAACTAGTCTTTTATATAAAAAAGTCCCATTTCTGGTATCCTCACATAGATAGCAAGTGAAAGCAATTGGGTTTAGTTTTTTTTTTTTAATACACTAATGTTCGAAAATTTGGGGTCAGTAAGATATATACAGTATGTATGTTTTGTGTGTGTGTGTGTATGTATATATATATATAAAAAAAATTTTTTTAAAGAAATTAATACCTTATTCAGATATTTTTTGCTTTTGAACCTTCTATTAAAACAAAATTTAGATGAATTTAAAAAATATATTTTATTATTATAATAATTATTTTATTTATTTTTTTTACAGTGATCTTTATTATTTTTTAAATCAAACAAATGCAGCCTTGGTGGGCATAAGACTTCTTCGAAAAGCATTTTCAAATCTTACCAATCCCCAACTTTTGAACGGCAGTGTATAGTTAACTTGTCATAGACGTTAAAGTGTAAATAATTCAGAATTTTCCTTTAAAGGAATGTTCAGGGTTCAAAATGAGTCTGTGGCCTGCTGTTGATGATCACAGGCAGTCATTTTTACTTGCTTGAATCATCCTTTTAGAGTGGGACTACTTTTATAGTTGGATAAACTTCTGGTTACCAAGAAGTTTACCAATTTAAGTGTTTAAGGTTGCATCTGAAAAGCACAAGTAAAACGTGCTTCACCGATAGAAACATCACGTATCTTTGTGGTGTCCTCATACATGTACTAAGCAGTGTTTTTAGTAGTTTATACTGATAAAGTATTTATTTAAATTTTGATTTTTATCATTAATTTATTTACTTAATTTTAATTGAAGTTTTAGTAGGCTTTTTAATGTGATTTTTTTATTTTATTTAAAGGGGTCATATGATGCTTTTTTAAAGATCATTATTTGGTGTATTTGGTGTAACCGAATATGTTGACATGCTTTAATGTTCAAAAAACACATTATTTTTCAAATACTGTACGTTATTGTAGGTCCTCTATGCCCCGCCTCTCTCAAACGCTTCGTTTTCTACAAAGCCCCCTCCTTTGACAAGCGCAGTCTGCTCTGATTGGCCAGCTGACCCAGAGCATTGTGATTGGCCGAACACCGCAAGCACTCGTCGGAAATGTAACGGCCCTTACCATAATCGCGAGCTTCATCTTTCAAAATAAATGTAAAGACAGAGCAATGTCTTTACTCTGGGGAACAGAGTCGCGTGACAGACACAATGATGAAGCTGGTATGTGTTTGCAGCACACAAGCCACGGTTAAGACAGCTGACTCCACTGTGATGTGACCCTGTCTCTCTCTCTCTCGCTCTCTCTCTCGCTC
>NW_015655406.1:1193211-1200531 GCF_001515625.1 Sinocyclocheilus rhinocerous
TAAAGAATATCTCTTTGGATTTGAGACTTTAGTGTTACACCAAATACACAAAATAATGAAACTTGAAATCGCATCATATGACCCCTTTATATTTTTTTTATTTATTTAACAATTTTATAAAATGATTTTTAATAGTTTTAGTAAACAATAACATCACTGATACTGAGAAAGTAACTTGGTTTACCTTTTTG
Organism: Sinocyclocheilus rhinocerous; assembly: GCF_001515625.1. NCBI lineage: Eukaryota > Metazoa > Chordata > Actinopteri > Cypriniformes > Cyprinidae > Sinocyclocheilus > Sinocyclocheilus rhinocerous. The sequence continues at coordinate 1,193,403 of NW_015655406.1, forward strand.
AGCTTGCCATTAAGTTAAAATAGACCTTAAATTGCAAATAACCTGGAATATTCCTTTAAAGGAATGTTCCGGGTTTAAAACGAGCTCTATTGACAGTATCTGTGGCCTGCCTTTGATTACCACCAAAAACAATTTTGATAAGGTTGTGAAAACAAGCATAAGTTGTTTACAGGAATGCAGTTACAATGGAAGCCCATGGAGCAGGAACTCCAGAAGGGTTTACAAAATGAAAAGCAATGCTCAATTTTGTTGAAGCACTTATATTAATGCTTCAATTCCAAAATATGCCAACAGGTGAATGAACTTCTGTTCATACTTTACCAATTTGATTCCTGGAAGAAGATGTGCACACATTGTGTGGAATTAGAGGGTCAAAATATGGATATAACTGTGCATTTGGTATATTAGTGGTTTTGTCACACTAGGTCCATTTTAACACTTATAATACATACGTCATTACGTCATACGTTTTTTAACATCTCAATGCAGTGTCCTACCCCATATACTTGCATTGTAAGCGCATTACTTTATACACAACTTTTGCTTGTTTTTAAAAACTCAAGACAAGTCAAAATAAATAATTTTTTGTGGCAACTGACAGCACGCTATGGATCTGAACCCGGAACATTCTTTTTAATGCCATTTGAGCTTAAAAAGTAGCTAAAGCAAGCATCTATATTTCATTGAAATTTGGTATTAATTTGAATAAGCATAAAGAGTCATTATCCTTGCATGTGCTCAGAGGCATGGCATACTGTACAGACAAACCAAATCCGTTTCTCCAGATGAATATATATCATTTTATTTTGTTATAGTTTAGTGTTTCCATTGCAGATTTGAATTCTGTCCTTTTGAAGGAAATTATAAAAACAGATGACTTATCTTTTCCTCTCCGCTTCCCCCTGTGTTCCCCCCTGGCCTGTGTGTGTGTGTGTGTGTGTGTGCGTGTGTCTATAGGGAGGAATAGACCTGTTTGGAACTAAATGCCTCTCCTGGCTCTGCTGCCGGCAGAAAAAAGTGCCCAAGGCTCGGTACATGCACCTGGCCCAAGAGCTGAGCGTGGATCCCGACTGGCCTCCCAAACCTAAGAGCACTACTGAAGCCAAACCTACCCCTCATCTGGACGACTGCTCTTACCAGATTGAGGCCATTTCCTAGCATTTCCACCAACACACTCCGTATTGTACGTTCAAATCACCAGGGATTCCTATAAACAATTGAAACTGTCAAATTAATGAATTTGTTAAAACAGATATGAACTCGTTAACCAAATGTGGCTCTTTAGATCACCTTCTCCATGATTTTACGGTCCTGTGGCTCTCCTACGGATATCACGGAGGCTCTTCACTGGATTTCAAGCGTCGTCCTGTTAATGTAGTATTGAATCATCTCTACAGGTTTTGCGGCAGAGGCTGCATGCTACACTTTGGAAACCATCGCTGCTTGCGGAACAAACCAAACCAAACTCTAGTGGCTCACAGAATCCAAGATTCAGCTTAATTTACAGCCAGCTCGTTTTTACAAATATATCGGCGTATATATATAATTAGACCTGATCTCTACTTTTCATATCTCTTCCCATGGAAGAATCGAGGTGGGAATTTAGTTGTGGAAGGCCAAACATTGTGAAAGTGGTTTGTGTTTTGTTCACTACTCCTGGCGCAGTATCTGGCGATGGGTTTTGATTTTGGTCCATCTTGAAACTTTGTACCGTTTTTTTTTTTTTCCTCCATTGAAAACAGTGTCTGAAAACTGTCAAGTCCTGTTTATTCAAAAAAAATGAAATTTTTGCAATGACACATTTGTGGGAATTGCACTGGGAATCGGCTGGAAGGGGCTCAGGTGCATTGATTGCTCATTGAGAAATTTCGGGCACATTCGTTAGGAAAAAGTACAAATGATAGACCTTTAACCTGGAGTCTTTGTGTGAGGTGGGGAAATTTTGCAATCCAAATCAAATCAGACTGCCAATGAAATCACTCAAAATTGGCCAGTTAACAGTATTACTTGTGCATGACTTGTTAACGGTTTTGCTGCTAATCTAGGAAAAAAAGCTACTTTTTTTAATCCTAAAAACAAACTGTTTTTCAAAATGTTGCAGATGGTCGGTCCCTTCCATGTTTCCAGATGTGATTTATTTGCATAATTTATGCAGTCCAGTTCAACTATCCTCAACTTGCTGGTTTTTGTCTGTATGTTTTTTTGGTTTATGTATTTGTTTGGTTTTTGAAGGAATAACATGTTTGTTCGTTTGTTTTTGTTTTGTTTATATATACACGTGTTGTTCCTGAAATGAACCACTAAGCAATATCAGGTGATCACCTTAGTTTTTTTTTACCTGATAGTTTGTATTGTCGCTCTGCAAAAAAATCCAAGACATTGATAGTGCTTTTTTGGTCAGTCATTTCACTGAGGTCGGTGTTCTTTTATTTATTTTTTTTTTTTTTTGATGGATTTTAACATACAAAAAGTCGCAAATGGAAAATTATTTAATAGTAAAATTTTACTATTTTTTAAAAAAAAAGTACCAATTGCATGTCTACTGGACTGCACTTCATTTAATGAATATGTAAGATAATAAAATTTGTAAACATATTAAAGATACGTTCTACATTAACCTTAAAATGTTCTTTGAAAGCAAAGGAATGTGCAAATTTTTAAAAAGGACTCCATGAAGTTGAAGTTCATACAGTAAATCTTACAATCTGATCACAGATTTTCTTCCATGTTTGCATTTATTTATTGTTTGGTCTTCAAATTCATGTTGATTTATTTTGCTGTATGGGGCATTTTTAATTCTTCAGTTTAATCTGAAAAAGGGCTGAATCTGTCTGTCTTTTTATTGCTCCATTTCTGCAATACTTTGGTACTGTTTGATTTTTGAAATGGTATTGAGAATCTGAAATAATTGCAATGTGTTCTTTTCAACGGTATTTGTCCGATATTGTATCAGTATGTTTGTTTATATCATAAACGTGTTTGCTGGGCATTCCTTGAATGAGGCAACAAAAAAACTCACCTTGCTCTTATTGACCTGGGTGACACGATCAATTAAATTTTTATTATATAAAGTTTTATTAACTACCACCTCAAAGCATCTGCTCGCACCATCTACTGAGCCCGGATGGATAAACAAACACAATCTTTTTTTTTTTTTATATATAAATATGTCATTAACAAATGTGAATGCAATGCTTTTGGTATTGGGGAATGTTAAATTATTTTCTTTTTTTAATTAATGCTGATTTTGTTATAATTTTTTGCTTTTTTTTTTATTTCAATTGATTCATTTGTCTTGATCTGAACTGTGTGGTGTGGCAGTCAGTTTCTCTTCCTCTAGGAGGCAGTAGGTTGCTGCTAGGCCTTGGAGAACATCATTAAATCCTCTGTCACAATAACAAATCTACACCTTATGCACAGTTTTATTGGTTTTGTTCACTTTCACACTTTCAAATGCACACTGAAATATCCGTCACGTCACTCTTTATGTTCCATGGCAATCATATATGTGCTGAAAAGTGATTTTTCCAAAACGGGGGCCATGTTCACGTCACTTGTATGTCATATCTGCAGTTCTATAGGATACGAACGCATAGGAATAAGAGTGTTTGATTACTTGGAGGTAATTCAGTTCACATTGTTACTCCTTACTTATGCTTGTTCATCTTGTACCATATGTTGTATTCATTTTCATGTGAGAACGGTTTATCAATCATGAGCAAAAGTTCAGCCACTGGTTCTTTTAAAGCTGGAGTGGTTAATTTCCTCAGGGAAATGTGTGTATTTGTAATGATTAATGCTAAATAAATATGGAAAAATCATGTGGTAAATCAGTATTCTTGGTGATGTTCGGTAGATATTCTAAATCCCACCACTTTTTATTTTTGAGAGATGTAAAATGTCACTTGTTTTTTTTTATATATATATATATATACATCTGTTTTATTTATATTTATTTTATTTGCTTTGATAAATATTGTAAGTTTTTTTTTTTCCTTCCCTATTTAGTTCTCTGTAATAAATGTCAAAAACAGATTTTTGTTCATTGCGAAAATGGGATCTGAGAAACTTTCCTGTTCTTTAGCGGACTTTTTTTTTTTTTTTTTTTTCAAAGTGTGTGGGGCTAAATAACATCCAAAATACTAGGCATATTGTAAACATTACCTGCTGTACCCTAGTTAGGACATGGTAAAAAAAAAAAAAAAAAAAAAAGTAATGAAACAAGACAAATTTGTGTGTTGCATGTACTTCATGCGAATAAGCAGTGTGTTTGACTTTTGATTGACATTTTAAGTAGTCATTTATTGTCATTTTCAATACAAGGGCAATCATACTTGTGTTTTCTTTTTATTTCCTATTATTCCTTGATATTTTATTTGATGCTGTTCTGTTTTGATGAATAGAAAGATAAAAAAAAGCATTTTTTTTTAGCTTTTTTTTCCTTTTGTAACAAATGTATTTTCGGTCATTTATGATCAATTTAATGCATCCTTTCTGAATAAAATATTAATTTCGTTCAAAAAAAAGAATGTAACCGTTGACTTATATTGTAATCAAAAGTCAAACACTTACTAGAATAGCACCGTTAATTTGTGTAATAAATGAGCAAAATCTAAAACGGAAACTAACATTTAGTTATCTAGTGTGACTCCTGCATTGAGAGGTTCTGTGTTTTGCTTTTTGGTTGTTTTTTTTATTTCTGAATGACTTAACTTGACATTCATTTCTTTTGGTTTCCAGTAGCTGTGATAGCAGACAGACAGACAGCAGCAGTAGTAGTGTGAAGGGAGAGAAGTGTAGCACAGGAAAATTCTAGAAAAAAACCGACCATGGAGAAAATAGACCCATTACATTTTCAGTGAGGGTGAGCAGTCCTTTCATGATATCACCTATACCAGGATCTTCCACTGGGATCTTCACCTGCTGGCCAGTGTTGCCAACTTAGCAATTTTGTTGCTAGATTTAGGAACTTTTCAGACTACCCTAGCAACTTTCTTCCAAAAGCACCTAGCAACAAATTTAGCTATTTTTTAAAGTTTATTTGGCAACATTTAGCAACTTTTGATAAGTGACTCAAACGATTAAAAAAGGCACACATTTTCCATCTAAATTACACAAAAAGAGGAAACCAAAGGTGCCTAGCAGTACACAATTCACATGAATTAAGTTGGCTGCTATTAGCAATTGTTTAATTTAATAATAATAATAATAATTGAATAATTGTTCATTTATGATACACCTTGTTAGTAGCTTGTACTTGAGTTTGTTGATCAGTTAGTGCACGGTAAGAAAAATATCTAGAAAAATGTAGTAATTTTCCAGGACATTATCCATTGTAACCCTGTAACCCGAAAACACAAAATGCAATGCGTAATTAAAAATGTAGGTAAAACAAAACGTGTGAATTATAATTACGGAAAATTCCTTCATATTAATTGATTTTGCCCTATTTTTACAGACTTTTCTTAGAGTGTAGCATACGAACTACTAATACACTGCTTAAAACTATAACTGTTCAGAATGAGTAGTTTTACTAATTTACTAGCTAATAAAAATAAACTTAAATTGTAATTGTTAAAAAAATAAAGTGTTAAATAATTCAATGTTGTATTTAAAATTAGTTATTTATATTTTAATATTATATTATGCATTTATATGACTTTATAAACACATCTAAATTAACATATAAAAAATTTTTTTGTTTTGCTGAGATTTGATGCAGTGACACAATTTTGCATCGTGATAACGCAATGACGTCACCGCGCAATGACATTGCGTCATTTAGCAACTTTTAGCAACAAATCAACCTTCCTTTAGCAACTTCCCCTGAAAATTAGTTGGCAACACTGCTGCTGGCTCTCAAATGGTGGCTACCTCTGAGCTCTACAGAAATACCTGTATGTCCGACTCTTAATGTGTTTTGGTTTCTTTAACGCTTATGCCAGGGTTCAAAAGACAAGCACATCATGTGACCCGAGCAATTGTCAAGGTCAGTTTGTTTAAGCGCCGCATTTCTGTGAACTCTTTCCTGCGTCAGTAGTGCTTATGTGTCACAGCATGTTTTTTTTGTTTGTTTTTTCTTGTGTTTGCCCATAAATTTATACATTAACCCGACTTAAGCCCCCATTAAAAATACGACACTCTTTGGCCTCAAGCTCTGTCTCTGAAATATCGATTTGTTTAGTTTTTAGGTCGATTTGTTTAGCGTTCTGGTCGGGCTCCAGCTGATGTTTTGTTTGAGGATGCTGGTCCAACAGGAACATATGCGACTGCAAATGTCTGCTCTTATATAACGACCAGGCTTGTTATGATCCACAAATGACCACTCTCAGTAAAATTCAGTGACTTGGAGGGTTTGATTATTCATTTAAGTGACTTTTAAAGCTGCCAGATAGTGGATACCCAAACACCACAGCTAAATGTACTTGTGGAGTATTTAATGTGATGTTCAGTTACTTCTGACCAAGTAATGCAGTCTTGGTCAAAATGTTCTTCGTTTTGATAATGTGCTTGTAGCTTTATGGTTCATCTCATTTTCAAAATGTATTTGCAGTTTTATTTATTTTCAGCATTAGCTTCTCTGTTAACAACACATGACCCCGTTGTGATAAACCCAACTAACCGTCGTGCAACTCACTGCCATTGGCTGATTTTGTTGAATTTTAAGAGAGTAAGACCATACGGACAAGTAAATATTTACCTGCCATTAGTGTAGAAGCTAATACGAAAAAAACTAAATGCAAGTACACTTTGAATACAAGAGAAGCCCCCCCCCCAGTTAATGTTTATTTTATTTCAAGTAACAAAAATTGTTTTAGTTTTATTTATTAACTGCAACTCAAACAGCCCTAGTCTAAATGGCTTGATTAAAAAAAAAATCCATAACAATCACATTATAAACCAGTGGTCTTCACTATTTTTTTCATGGGAGCCGCACTGATAGGGCAAAGTCAATCGGAGAGCATCGGTGTCATGGACGTAGGACAGAGCAAATGTTAAAGGGGTCATATGATGCTGCTAAAAAGAACATTATTTTGTGTATTTGGTGTAATGAAATGTGTTTATGCGGTTTAAAGTAAAAAAAACACATTATTTTCCACATACTGTACATTATTGTTTCTCCTCTATG
>NW_015655406.1:1200544-1255455 GCF_001515625.1 Sinocyclocheilus rhinocerous
TTCTTTATCATTTACCAGTCAAATTTGTAACGGAGACAAGATTATAAAAAAAAAAAAAGAAGGATTGCCTTAATGCTGGAAAGACCTTAAGTTATTTTATTTTTTTTATATTAGCCCATCATGTATCTAACCATCCAAGTGCACATTCGGCGTTAAAAGCTGTTAAGATTAAAACTGGCAACTCCGCAGTGAGTCAGTGTCATGGACGTAGGACAGAGCAAGTGTAAATATCTTTTCTAGTCTATATTTCCATCTTGTAATGCCGCTATTTTAGGTATTTTTTTTTTAATATAAATTATTTGTAATTGAGCAGACACTGCCTGACCGTGTCTACACCGGACGCACAGTTGTCGTGCCGCGCCCCGCTGCGCTAAAAGTCTGTCTACACTTGACGCGACAAAGCGACAGTTGCAAATCATTTGAACGTAGTGTCAGTACAGTTCGTCATAAATAGAACGAGGCATCAGTTTACTGATGGGGATCGTGTCGCATCGTGCCGCGCCGCATCCAGTGTAGACAACATCACTGGGTTCTATTGTCTTTTGTCGGATCGCGCCACTCGCGTCCGGTGTAGACATGGTGTGAGTTTTTTTTAATGGGTTATGTTATAGCCCTGCTTGTTTTTAATGTTTTTATGAAATATCTGTATTGACTGCATGATCATATCATCGTATTATTTACTGCCATGCGAGCCACAAGTAAAGCTTGGCGAGCCGCGCAATGAGTAACACTGTTATAAACTGTACACAAACTCACACACTCACATGCCTACCCTGTGTGTTTGCTTTGATAGGCAGGGTTTGGCTATCCAGCATCTGATTGGACACTGCAAATCTTTATATGCTTCACTTTGCAATGAAGCCCCCAGAACCTTGGGGACATTTTGAGGAAAAACATGAGTGGATGTCCTTTTTTGGGAAGAAAGCATCAGTGAGTTTTTAATTCCTGTCAAAATCAAATGAAATATAATGTAATAAAAATAAAATGCAATGTTTTTATTTTTTACCTGAAGAAAATGTAAAAATAAAATATATGTTCTTTATCTCAAAATTACATTGTTTACCAGTAAACCCAGTCAGGCAGAGGAAGAGGATGAATCCCAAAAGGGCATCAACAAAGCCACTAAAGGAGGAATTGTCTATGGAGAATATCTACAGGTAATAAAGTCATCAACCTTCATAGATACATCTGTATTGATCCAAATATGAATTATTCATATCTAAATTGAACCCTATTTTGCTGCAAAATGACTTAACCACAGCAAGAAGATCTGAAATGCATTAAGGTGTCATAACTTCAATCTGTTTGCTGTTAGCTTGACAAGGTGCTGAACGCTCAAGTTTTGCAGAGTCAACAGAGAGGTGACAAAATCCACGATGAGCATCTTTTCATTGTTACCCACCAAGGTAATCTATTTCTGTGCATTCATACTATATGAAAACTGGTTAGCAAAAACATTTTGCAGTTTGATATCCACAAATCCTGACTGTTATCCTGTGTTTTCTCTTTTAGCTTACGAGTTGTGGTTTAAGCAGATATTATGGGAGCTTGATTCAGTTCGGGACCTATTCATTAAAAAGCACGTGAGTTAAACGAACAAAATGAATATTGAGTTGTGGACAGGACACCACCTAAAATAAGTATGCTTTTAAAGAGAAGAGTTGATTGTTCCTTGGGTTATTTATTGCCATCGACAGTTCCATGAAGAACCTTTAACATCCATGGAACTTCTCCATTCCACAAAAGGTTCTTTATAGTGAAATAGGGTTCTTTAGGTTTTTAAAATGTTCTTCACACTGAGGAAAAGAAAAGTTCCACTGTTTACTGAAAGGTTCTTCAGGGAACCAAAAATGCTTCTTCTATGGCATCGCTGTAAAAACCACCATTTGGAACCGTTATTTTTGAGAGAGTAGGTGTATATATATAATTTTTTTAAATGATTAAATGTGGACTTTGTCCACAGGTCCGGGATGAGAGAAACATGCTGAAGGTGGTGAGCAGGATCCACAGGATCACCATGATCTTCAAACTGCTGGTGGAGCAGTTTGCTGTCCTGGAGACTATGACTGCCCTGGACTTCTTTGATTTCAGGTAACATCCTTCGTCAACACAGTCATGTCAATTCATAGCTATTTTACGTTTTGGCGAATTGCTGCTTATTTTATATGAATTCATACGATCGCATTCATGTGTTTGCATACGATCTACTCACGCCCCACTAACAGTCAGGTTTAGGGTGAACCTTCATGTTTTTTTTTTCTAAAAATTGTACGTTTCTATATGAATCACATCATTCTAATTCATACAAAATCACCACGTCATAAAATACATACTTTTTCTCATGAGATTTGGATGGCCTAAGCTCAAACATCCCTGAACAACAGGCCTCAATTTTACAAAATAAAGCAAAAAAGAAAAAGAACAAGTCAAGTTAATTTTTATTTGTATAGTGATTTCCACAATACTTTGTTTCAAAGCAGCTTCGCAAAAAATCATGATGTTAATGTTTACAATATCCTAATATCTTCATGCCTTATAGTCACTGGGTGATGATATACTTTACATTTTGCACTGACATTAAAAAAAACAAAACGAGTAGATGAATGAGTTGAATCTTTTCAGTGAATCAGTCAATCCAGAAAAAATGGTTTGAGTGATTCGTTCACTAGTCGGACTGGTTTAAGATGTTGTTAATGGGCTGTAGGGAGTATCTGTCCCCGGCCTCTGGGTTCCAGAGTCTTCAGTTCCGTCTTCTGGAGGCTAAGATTGGTGTGGCGGATCATTTGAGAGTCCCCTACAACCGACGACACTACAGAGATAACTTCCATGGACAAGAGAGCGAGACTCTGCTGAGTTCAGAGCAGGAACCCACTCTCCTTCAGCTGGTGGAGGTAAAACCTCTCATCTTCAGGTTCAAGACCCCTCCAGGATATTCTGAATAAAAAGAATGAATTTTGTCACTACTTTTGGCATAATTAATGTGCTACTTCAGTTATGTGTTATTATGTCTATTGCAGAAATGGCTGGAGAGGACTCCTGGACTGGAAAATGATGGATTTAATTTCTGGGGAAAACTGCAAGCCAACATCGAAGAGGGTCTCAAGATGGAGAAGCACAAACTGGAAGTCCGTTCTGCTTTCTTTTCCGATCACAGTGATTTTTTTTTTTCTCAATAATGTTAGTTATCAAGTTTAACTCGTTGCTTTGATTTACAGAAAATGGAAGATTCTGAGGTGAAGGAGGACCTTCTGGCTGAACTAAACAAACAGACTGAGGTCTTTACCGCCCTGTTTGACCCAAAACGCCATGAGCATCTTTTAAGCAAAGGTGAAGATTGGCCCACAATGCTTAGCCAGTACTAGTGTAGTGTAGATTATAGGCAGGGTTGTTATTTTTAACTAAAACTATGCATACGTTTTTGTTAATTGAAATAAAATATAAATATTAGATGGAAAAACATAAACATTCTGCAGTTTGTTGTCAAGGCTGTGGAACCTAACTGGAAATAAAGAAAAAGGACGTAAATCTGAATTAAACCTAAACAGTAATATTTAAAAAAATTAAAATAAAAAAGCCTAATAAAAATGACAAAAGTGCATAAAAATGACAAAAAATTTAACTAAATTTAAGCTTATTCAAAATAATAATAAAATAAATAATTGGGTGCTATTTTGGTCTGGGCCTATAGACCCATTCACCTATACAAAGGTAAAATTGTGGTAATACCATGGTTTTGGACACTACCAAGACCTTATAGTATCCATTTCAATACTACACTGAAAAAAAAATGGTGTAGGATTTACTTTTGAACTATTTTCGCTCAGAAGTTTTTAGTAAATTTTACAAATAATGGTAAGTAAAACATTAAACATGAAACTTTATAGTAAAGACTGAAAAACTGTTTTATTTTAAAACATAGTCCAAGAATCTGTTTTATTTACTACTTTGAAAGTATTTGTGACCCTGGAGCACAAAACCAGTCTTAAGTCGCTGGGGTATATTTGTAGCAATAGCCAAAAAAAAAACATGGTATGGGTCAAATTTTGAGAAATTGACCCTTATGACTGGTTTTGTGGTCCTGGGTCACATTTTTTACCATCTATGGTGCATGAAAACAAGAGTTTCAATCTTTTTCCAAAAGGTGAACGGCGACTTTCTTACAAGGCCCTTCAGGGAGCTCTAATGATTAATTTCTATAGGTATGTATGATTACATTTCATCCCATATCCACTATATTCATAGAAATATCATTTTTGTGCATTAGAGTGTAGGGTATTTTTACAGTGGAGATCTTCATCCTTACTTTTTCTTCATCTTCCAGGGAAGAGCCTCGATTCCAGGTGCCCTTCCAGCTCCTGACTGCACTGATGGAGATCGATACGCTCATGACCAAGTGGAGATGTAAGTCTTTGATTCTGAGCCTTCATTCAGGGAGCTCCACATATACTGCAGCCAGATCCCACGCTAACATCCCAAACCTTTCCCTCCAGATAACCATGTCTGTATGGTGCACAGAATGATTGGGAGTAAGGCAGGGACAGGTGGATCTTCAGGCTACCATTACCTGCGCTCCACTGTCAGGTTTGTGTCTCACTAATGACACTGTGTCAGTCTGAAATACTTAACTACTCTTGGGTTTTGTGTTGTTTCGACAGCTCATTTCCTCATAATTATCTCAGGTTCTGATCCTTAATGCTCACTTATCTCCATTGATATGGTTTACAAGTGTTTGACGCTGATAAAAGGCTTTTATTCACAGTTTTAATGTGTTTATGGGAGTTTCACACCGTGATAAAGATCTGTCATAAACAGTAACACTTTAACCCCTGAAAAGTGCTAATAAATGAAGTTTGAAATAAATCAGTGATGCCTCGTTCTCTCATCTTTCAGTGACCGTTACAAAGTGTTTGTGGATTTGTTCAACCTCGCGACATTCCTGGTTCCTCGTTCCTGGGTGCCCAAACTGAACCCAAGCATCCATAAGTTTCCCTACATGGCTGAGTATTATGACAGCTCGTACAATTCATGCAGCAGTGAGGATTCTGATTAGAAAGATCAGACGATAAAATGAAAGGATGTACTAAGGAAGTACTTTGTATTGATCAGCCAAAGTTTGTGCTTTTTGTTCCACTTACATGTTTGATTGATTTACTGAGATACTGAAGAACTAGAAACTTCTCTCAAGATAAATTGTGTATATATATTTTTTTTTAAATCAAGAAATCTTGTACATGCTATTTATATTTTAAGCATTTATGTAAAAAATGTCTGTTTTGTACCACTAAAAAGATATTTTTAAATGAAGCACATAGATTTGTCTGATCATTTGTAAGTATATGATATATTTTTGTAAGCTGAACAATGGTATATAAAATGTAATTTGGACTATACAGTTGAACTGCTAATTTTATGCTTTAGTTTTAAGTGACGATACTGTGCACAGCATTAATATACAAAGCTATATTTTCTCTTTATGCTACTTGTAAAATAAATACAAAATTCTTTCCAGAATTTTCTCCAACCCAGTTCACCGGCTTCTGTTGGTAAATATTTGTTTGACCGCTGTCACTCAAATGTTCTAGTGTTTTCGTTTTGAATTAAAGGTCACCTTGCCATTTTTTTTTGGTATAAAAATATGTTCCTCGTTGTTCATGTTATATAATCCTTTAACTAATGTTAACAAATGAGGACTTTTGTCATCCTTTTTTTTCATAAAAAAGAAACCTTTTTTCATAGAAAATAAGTTTCTTTGTAACTTGTTCCATCTAAATAAAACAAGTTGTGAAGCGTATATAAAGCTGAGACCCACCTCACTTTAAGATTTTCTCTCTCATGACAAACACTATGACCCTGACCCTGCTGCTCTGCCCACCCTATAAGCTTGATTTATACTGCTCTCATACATGTCTAGTTTGTCATCTAAGACAAAAACATGTCTATGAATCCCCTAAAAGATACTTTACGCAACAACATTTCAAAACTCATTGGACACAGTATCTTAAAAGTAGTACATGCTATCTGTTTTTGACAGCTATTTTCATGCAAGACGTTTTATTAATGCTACATTTTATTAGTGCATTTGTACGAATTTATGAGTTTTTTTTCTAAAAATCAACTAAAAGTTATGACCAGATTGATGCTGTATTTCTATTCAGCTGTTTCAAGTCTTCTTCAGGGTTAACCTGTAGTACACTTTGCCTCTACACATAAAGCTTGTGTGAGCTGTGTGGTGGTCAGTAACGGCCTACGGTGATTTGTGTAATATGTAGGAAAACAACATGTATTCTGTTAAAAAATTAACTGCACTGTCCACAATCAGACATACAGAGGCCATGAACCTTTGTTCACATAGAAAATAACAGAAGTGCACAGTCATTGGGTCTGACAGAAAAAGTAGTTTGCACTGAAAGACAGACAGATAGATAGATAGATAGATGGGCCGACAGACAGACAGACAGATAGATAGATAGATAGATAGATAGATAGATAGATAGATAGATGGATGGATGGATGGTTGGATAGGCCGATAGATAGATAGAGCTGTACTTGTCCACTAGAGGGCAGAGTTTATCCAATAGTAAAAGAAGAGGTTGTTCTGGCCGTGCAAACGTCATACGACAATGGGGGAAAAGTTTTGTTTCATAGCATACTTTCATCTTCTCTTGTAAGCATTGGTGGAACTTTTTTTTTTTTTTGGTGAAATGTGTTTCAGTGGAATTCAATTCGTGATGTTCATCATTAATGTGCAATCATACGCTGTGGTATATTCATTGATTTTGTGGATATTGGCAGTTCAGTGTCTTTCTCTGGAAGTGATTCGGCTGCGCAACCTTGTTTCTGTGGAAGTCTCAATAGATGCTGTTTTTGGATCTTCGGATCGAGATTTTCGGTAAACATCATCCCAGTGCTCGGGAGAGCGAGCAAAGTAACTCCACCAGCTTTATCCATCTGTTTGACAGACTGCACTTTAAGATTAAAGGGGTCATATGATGCAATTTCAATTGTTCCTTTCTCTTTGGAGTGTTACAAGCTCTTGGTGCATAAAGAAGATCTGTAAAGTTGCAAAGACTAAAGTCTAAAATCCAAAGAGATATTCTTTATAAAAGTTAAGAGTCAACCACACCTACCTAAAACGGCTCGTTCTAACACGCCCCCACATGTCTACCTCACGATGTGGGAAGATTTGCATAACGCCGCCCAAATGTTCACACAAAGAAAGAAGGCTTAACTTTTATTCTTGCTGAAGTATTGTTGTTGCCGCCGCCGCAATGTCGTGAAGGTGCTATGTGTTTCATTGTGAAAGCGAAACTACTTTGTTTGGCCGTCCAAAAGAGGACACAACTAGAAATCAGTGGTTAAGTTGTATTTACAACAACGTTCCAGAACAGTTCAACCCAAATATTCAGATGTGTGCGAAGTGTCACTGCGCTCGCAGCCGTTTGTGTGCAGCTCAGGTCTGTGTTGAATCAGCTGCGGCTCTTAAGCGCGAAGCCTTGATGACTGCTCCAAATTGATCTTCTGGCAGTTATTTATAGACTCTTGTGGTCAGAATGCTGTTTTCTAAAGTATTTTACTCTCACACTGTCTCTCTTTCAGTCTCATTACACCCTCAGGATGTGATTTAATTTAGTGCAGCTTCAGCTAAGCAGTGTTCATTTTTCCATAACACACTTATGAAAGCATCATACCTTACCATGCTGACTGAGTGAACACTCACAGACTGAGCACTGAAAAACAGCTGCTATCCAAGATCCCGTTCACAATGTTAAAATATACCAAATTGACAATGCTTATGGTTTATTTTCCCCAAACTCACTAAAACTCACACAAGGACACAAAAGAAATGATAAGATTCATTTCAACAATTAAAAAACATATTGAATTGAACAGAATGTACAAATGAAGTGAATTCTGATATTGTTCTACCGAAATTCAGCAAGCATTGAATGTGTGCATTCCACTATTTTGATGTACAGTACGGTATTGCCTCACATTTTATGTAGGCCTATTTAAAAAATTTTTTAATGTTTAACGCATATGACAGGATAATAACTAGAAATAAAAAAAAATTGTGCATTATTTTTGAATATACAGATAAATCTTTAGATAGGCAAGTCAAATTCATTTATGTAGTGCTTTTCATAATAGACATTGTGCAAAAAAATTAATAGTTTATATATAATACACTACTTGTTCAAAGGTTCAGGGTAAGTAACATTATTTATTCATTTATTTATTAAGAAATGATTTCTTCCATTCATTCGATGCATTAAATTGATAAAAAGGGACAGTAAAGACATTTATAATGTTACCAAAAAAATATTTCAAATTGTCAAACTTTCTATTCATTAAAGAATCTTAGGGGAAAAAATATCAATATAAAGTTTTCAATATTGATAATAGTAAGAAATGTTTCTTGATCATCAAATCAGCATATTAGAATGATTTCTGAAGGATCATGTGACACAATAATGACTTCTAAAAATTCAGCTTTTCCATGCAGGAATAAATTACATTTTACAATATATTAAACTAGAAAACTACAGTTCATTGTACAGTATGCAGCCTTGGTTTCTTTCAAAAACATTAAATCTTTCCGACCCCAAACTTTTGAATGGTAGTGTAAAAAGTATATCTGCATATTTTTCACTGGATTTTTACATTTTCAAAAGAAATTGTAAGTGTTTTTTTTCTCTCCTGTACAGCTGCCATCATGATGCTACGGTTTTGCTATACATTTTGCTATACAAGTGTTTTTAACTTGTTCTGTGGTTGCTAGGATGTTCGGGGTGGTTGCTAGGGCTTTGCTTCCTGTCCAAAGGAATGAAGACTCGTCCTCCAAGTCACCACAATATTCTGATCTCTAGAAATTGCTCCAGTCCCTTCTATAAAGTAAGTCTGTTTCCCCACCCATTTTATTGTTCACCAGACCAAGTATGATTGATTAGTAATAGCACACCTCCTCATCCTCAAGATTTGAGCTGTCATCCAGAGCACAAACAAAAGGAAGAGTCAGGGTTTAGAGTTTATCCTTATGTATTTGTAATAGTATTTGCAGTTCATTTTAAATTGTTCTCTCTGTAATGACTGTAGGCTTTGCTTCTCCTCTCCTAACAGGTGTTTTTGTACTAATGTGTTTTCCAGACTTTACAGCGCTATAATAATGTGCCTGCTTCGACCTGTCACATGATCACATGATTTGGAAAAGCTGAGTAAGGTTTCATCATGGTTTTGCTGAAGCATAAAACAGGAGATGACACTAATGTGCATCTGTGCAGTCTGGGATCAATTTGTTTTCTCATTAACACAGCCACATATCACCTGATTTAAACTATCCATGTGTAGGTGATCTAACATCTGCAAAATCGTGTGACAACATCTGTTCACCATCATAAAGTCTTAAATCACTAGAGGAAATGGGGCAGAATTATCCTGTGCAATATAAATAATGATCTTATCCACATAGATTACTTTGGATTTTGTTGTATAACGTAACTCCTTCATCATTCGGTTTGATGCACATGCTATAAAAGTTTTCATAATTCTAGTAAAACTGGAATCTGTATTCAAATGTGCTTGGAGCAATTCTCAAGAGCTTACGATCTCATCCCATGGAAATATCACAGGCTTTCTTTTCTATTTGGATCCAGATCTGGTAAGGAAGGCCAGGGTATTCATTTGGTGAAAAGTTGGGATTTTTCCCAATGCTCAAACAAAATATGTGACTGATGAATTATTCACAAGAAGGTCAAAACACATGGATTATTGTTATTTGCAGATCAATGCTTTCCTCTGTCTGTCCCTTACTTTAGAGGAAACCTCCCAGAATTCCAGAGTCCATCTCACCACAGCTATAGAGCTGGAAAAAATGAAGTCATATACATAAATAACAAAGTGCAATAGAAATTATTTTGTACATTTTATTAACCAGACTTTTATAATGTTTCAAAATATTTGTATTTGTATAAATTGCTGTTCTGATGAACTTTCAACTCATCAAAAAAAAAAAAAATGTATCATGCTTTCCAAAAAAATATGAAGAAGCACAACTGTTTTCAAAAGAAGAAGGAATGTTTCTTGAGCAGCAAATCAGCATATTAGAATGATTTCTGAAGGATCATGTGACACTGAAGACTGGAGTGATGATGCTGAAAATTCAGCTTTGCCATCACAGGAATAAATTACATTTTAAAATATAATAAAATAGAAAACAGTTATTTTTAATTATACTAAGCAATTTACAATATTACTTTTTTACTGTGTTTTTGAGCAAATAAAAGCAGCCTTAGTAAGCACTTTTTTCAAAAACATTAAAAAACCTTACCGACCCCAAATTTTTGAATGCTATATATCTGGACAGTGTTTGGAGTTTGGGGCGTTTGTTACCTGCTGTTTTGTGATTGTAATCGAAACCTTTGAGGCTCCCTAGACAGCCAGAGGTCAAGCTTAACCCCTCCCTCCCTCACCCCCCATTTAACATGTCAGAATGACATTCATTTTAAAGGCTCTGCACTTTGACCTGTCAGTCTGCCTCTAACTTAGAATTTTCTTCTTGTCTGTTCTCACATCTACCTTCTCTGCGTCAGCAAAAAGTCTTCAATCTTTTGCTGGTTTTTGCTCTGTCTTGCAGCATGCTTCTCTCTCACACACATAATAGCGAAGAATCCTGATGCCATTCACCTTGATGAAGCCCCTTCCTCCTGCCCAGGCCAAACAAACCAGTGCAGCTGTCAGATTCTTCATAAATTTACAGTAAGCCTCCACTATTAAATCCTGATTATTACCAGATGGTTTCGCCCCCTTTTTTCTCCCAGTCTTAGGGTACAATATGATTTTTTTTTTTCTTTCTTTCAAGGAAGCAAAGAGAATGAGATCAGTGGAAAAAGCTTGCTGAGCTCTGGCCAAACATTGGACTCCTGTAATAGAATTTTCAAGGAGAAATGAATCCTTTCTTGAGTGGGAAAACACACCCATTCCCTTTCAGTTGCCACCAGGCAACTATTTTGATCCAAAATATATAGTAAACATCCCATTTAACACTGTAACCCAGGGACCACCCTGTGTGACCTGTGTGATGTTCCAGCTCATGCAGTGTTCATTACGGACCGAGAGAGGAAAAAAATATTCCTCTATTGGTGAACCATACTGCCTTTTTACCTCCTCTATTTTATGCAACACTGCTAGATGTACAATGATTGTAGTGTCTTCACTTTACTGTCACTCTCTCAAAGCAGTTAGATATTTTCCCATCCTTTCACATGCGTGTATGTGAGTCTGTTGTTGTGTACGCGAATGAATGATGATGTCGTTCTTCACTCACAATGTTGTAATTATAGAGTGTCATCTTGAATTTACTGTAGTGTTAATGGGAGACATTAACCCAGACACAAAGCATCATTCATAAACTCCAGATATTCACTGTTCCGGGCCAAGTGAAATACTGTTCCACTGTGATCCTGTTATCGTTCTAGAAAAATGTATGAACACAAAGGTATAGATCATCATCTATCTCAATCAATGACAACATCTGGTGTGTTGATTTACAGCAGCTTCATATTAAAGATCTCAAACCAGAGGCATTAGGCCTGTAACCATTATGGTGAACCCGTCCCATGCAATATTCAGATTAGTGGTCGACCAATATGTTTTTTAATTGTGTAAGTAATACATGTGTAACCAGTCTTGTTCGTTTCATTTTTAGCCCTCAAATTGGCAGAAGACATTTTAAGCGAATCATTCTTGTTGCTTTTTCTAATTTGAAATGGTGATTGACATTTAATACATATAATATACACCCATAAACAAACAAAATAAAAATACATGTAAAATACATCCATATATAGCTCATCCCTCTGGATGTACAATACATCCCCCCCTCCCCCCTTCTCTCTCTCTCTCTCTCTCAAACTATTCACCTCTCAGCTTTTGACAGCTGTGTATCTTTGAGTGCTAAGGCTACATCACACATCTCACCTCTCCTGACAACACGACTCTTTCTGCATAGGATGTCTCATTCTCTCCAGAACACAGAGCATCTTTCTGCTTCTGCCCATCCAAAAACCGCAGAGCTTCATGTCACATGCACACACACCAAAATGTTACCCATTTAGTTTCACAGGTAACCAAACTTTCTACAAAAAAAAATTTAAAAAACTTAATTTATGGATTAAACCTGGTATTACAGTCAGTATCATTGAAAAAACAAACAAACAAAAATCTTCTTGAAAGTATATTTTCTCCCAAATTGAATTTATTATGATCTTATAATAGTAGCAATAATTATATATAGCCTATATAAATTATAATATATTTATTATTTTTAGAATATATTATATAGAAGAATAAAAGTTGTATTTTGGGAATTTGCGTTCATAAACAATAATATCAATATTTCATATACATTCAAATATGAATATATATGAAGGCATTCATTAAAGTTTCATGATATTTCAAACTACTGGACTGAATTACAGTATGAAATGTTAAGCATTGCATGTTTGTCAAATGTATTAATGGAAGTAAAAAAAAAATACAATTATATATTAAAACATAAAATTAATATATTAAAGTTAAAATGTAACATATTGTTATGGGCCATTATTAAGAATGCAATGCATCTTTTGAGTTATTTTCTTACTTTTCTTTTGTATAATGGTGGCGTCATTGTGCAGAAAAGCGTCTTCAAACATCAGAAATAGTTTGCATTAGGCACATTAAACATAATAATGTTCACAAAGTGCTTCTTGATTATGCATATACCTCATATTTTGAAGTGTTTCAGGGCCTAACATCGGTGTACAGCGGCACAGATGAAGCTCTGAAGTAGACATGAGTGAACCGAACTCCTCCTCCTCCCCACTCCTGCTGTAAGGCGTTTCATTTGCTTTGCGCTCTGAGCGGACGCACCACCGTGCCACTGTCCGCTACTTCATCTCACCCGAACCTGTTTTCATATTTCATTTGCAATCATATCACTCCTTCTGTTCTGTGTGTCCCTCAACATTAGTTTGCACGGTTAACGTGCGTTAACATAAGGATCTATGGCGCTGAATGGATATATACTGACCGCGCTGTGCACACTTTGGGCAGGGATCTTCGCTCAGGATGCCCAAATACCCTCTTTCAGAGGTACTTATGAATATTTTTCCGTTCATGTTGCATTGACTGTCTTATTTGTAATGGAAAAATATGTTTTGCATGTTCGGCATTACTGCTGTCCCTGTGCGTAAAAGTCGAATATAAGTTATATTAAACAGATATTAAATGCAACTGCAAATAAACGATCGACATACAACATTCTGCACTATATGGGTTTTTTATTGCACTTTGCTCAATTTTTTATTGCAGACACGTTCTAAGAAGTTGTATAGAGGTATTTCGAATCATAGTATTTGGTATTGTGTACTGTAGTAGCGAGTTATGTCATGGAATCATAGAAAGGTTTATCCAATGCAAATTGACATCCATCCATCCATCAGGAGATACCTGATGATGATGTGATGTTGCTTGTTTCAAAGTATATGCAGGATATTATTATGCTTTGATGCATCACAAATAAACACAATTATGCTTTAATGCAAAGGAAATGAGGGTAGTGAATTATTTGTTGAGATGCAACTTATGATTTTGGAGAACCCTTGTGCTTCTTTGCAAGAAAGGCCTTGGTTTGGGCCACATTTATGGATTCCTCCTATATATTCTGTGCTTAAATTTGTAAAAAAAAAAAAGATAAAATAAATATTTTGATGAAATCATATCTAACTGTTCCAAAGAGATGGATTTTGATTTTTTAAGTTTTTTTTTTTTTTGAATAGGTAAACATTTTATGACATTGGTGCAATTTATTTAATATTTTACATCTGGATTAATCTGAACATACCTGCATGTATACAGTATCTCATACACTTTAATACTGTATTCAAATGACCTGTAATGTCACATGACTGCAGGGTTTAGGTCAGGTGATGCTAATTTCTCAAGTTGATAATGGAGCAACAACTTTCTTAGCAACCAATAGGGGGAGCTCATTATTTTTCCTAACTAACCGTAATTATCATGATTAGGAAGTGATAAATGAAAGTTAATAAACACTGAAAATTCATATTTATATAGCATTATGAACAGTGAACACTGTTTACAAAACCATTTTCATGCAAACTCACATTTGAAGCTTTTTAACTGATGTTTTACCTTAAGTCAAGTACGTAAACCTGGTAGACTAGACCCATAAAGAACAGATCATTTTGTGATTCTCCTCCTGTCTTCCTGCAGAGTGTCCTGTGGACTTGTTCTTTGTGTTGGACACATCTGAAAGTGTGGCCCTCAGAGCCAAACCTCCAGAGTTTTTCATCAACCAGATCAAGACCTTCACTAAGCTGTTCATCGATCAGCTGAAAGACCTGTATGCTATCTTTAAATGACATATTCTGATTGATATATTGTAAATACTTTGACCAAGAAATTCTGTATTTATCCATTTGTATAATATCTAGCATATGCTTTAAAAGGTTCACAATGTATATCCTAGAAAATGCCGGTTCATTGAATGGAGCCTCCCTTTGGTGGCTGCCATATTGAGATCATGTGAACAAATTTTATTATCTTTTTTCTAGTTGTGTGATTCTTCTATACTGTCAAGAGATAACAGAGGTACTGTTATATTAGGTGTTATTTAGCATTTTTACATACTGTTATAGTTTTAATTAATATTTTTAATTAGCTTTATATTTTCAGTTTGTATTTTAATTTTACTTTTTAGTAATTTTGTCATGTGCTTTTGTCATTATTATTATTATTATTATTATTATTATTTAATATTACTATTTATGTTTAATTTATTATTATTTTAGTTTTAGTTCTGTTCTAGTTTTAATTTACTTTCAGTTTGTAATTTTACTGCTACATCTTAAACTCATTTCAGTTATCAAGGCATTTAATATTTATAATTTATTTCAGCTTTATTGAGTTTTTAATAGTTTGTTTCATTTTAGTTAGTTAATGATAATAACTTTGGTCAGTACTGTTGTATCAGCCAGCAAACAAATGTTTTTTTAGTGCACCTTTAATAATGAGTAAATTTTTACTTTATTGCTTTTCTACAAATGTAATTTGATCATATCTGTTGTGTTGTTGCCAGACCACAACAATGTAATCGCGATGTGACTTGGAACTCTGGAGCGCTGCACTACAGTGACGACACCGAGCTGGTGATGGGGTTAGTTGACCTGAAAACAAAGCGTTCTGAGCTGAAGGCTGCCATAGACAAAATCAAATACATCGGCAAAGGAACGTACACTGACTGTGCCATCAAGGAGGGTATCTCTGAGCTACTCCGAGCGTATGTACATTTTTTGGCATTACTTAAAACTGCATATGCATTTTAAAATGTAATATTTTACAAATAGCCATTGCATGTCACATTGCGTGTAAATAGCCACATGCATCTGCCTGCAGGGGCACCCATTATCATGAGAATAAGTACATTGTGGTGGTCACGGATGGTCACCCTATGACTGGCTACAAGGAGCCATGTGGTGGGGTCCAGGAGGCTGCCAATGAGGCACGACAACACGCTATCAAAGTGTTCGCTGTGGCTATCTCACCTGACCAGGAGGTACCGTACAAATAATAGATGCTGCTTGGATTTGAAGTGCATTGCATGACATTTTCTGACATGTATACATATACGATTGAAGCATACAATGGGTTTTTAGGTAGACACTGTGTGACTTTACTTAAAGACCATTTTGCATATAAAGTAAGCTCAGCCTCTAGACCACCAGGTGCAGTTCAATTAAACCAAAATGAAAGGTAAAGGTAAAACCTTTACAGATTTTTGTGCAACTTCAATATTCTTGGTATATTTCAAGATGAACATATACTGTACTGAAGCAAATTTGGTTTATATATTTATTTTTATTTTTTTAGAAAAATCATGTAAAAAAATCAAATGTGATCCATCAGCCTTTAGAGGAACATTTATTTATCCATCTCTTGATCATCATTGTATTGCATTGCATTATATGTTTTGCCCCCCACAATAAAAACTACAGAGCTTTGATCATAAAACTAAGCATTTAAATACCATTTTAATAAGACATACAGTCAAACCAAAAATCATTCAGACACCAGATATAATTTTTGATATTTTTTTTTACTAGTGGGTGCAGGACACTATAGTTCATTTATGTAGGTGAGGACAGCAAAATAAAGTAAACTGTGACATATTATACCCAAAAATTCTTCATACAGTGGACCAAAAATTATTCAGACACTTTGACCTGACCAGGTTTTGCTTAATTGTTATCTGACATTATCACAATGAATTTGTTCTGACACAGTTTAACTCTCTTGTCAAGTTCTTGTCATATTTTATTACCATTTTCTAAACTATAGCGAATAAACTGTGATAATGTGCGAAATGTTGAAGGTGTCTGAATACATTTTTGCTTTGACTGTATTATTGGGAGATATAGAACTGATCTTTTTATGCATTTTATGTAAGTAGTCTGCTATACTGTTATAAAAATCTCACTGACTTGCACTACAAGCTATCACAATTAAAAAATAAATCAGTAACTGAACCAAACTGCATATTTTTACTCAGTTTGGGCCTCTGAATGAAACTGATTTTCATTCTTTCTCAAGTTTGAGCACCATGTTCTCCTCTGTCATATCATATGATCCATAAAAGAAGCCTGATGCGTCAATTATGATACTCAAACACACACACACACACACACACATTATTATTTCTGAGTTTTATTTAAAACACATAGCAAGTAAACTATATAAAAACTGCAACCTAGCAATAAATCAGACATATTTTTCCTGTGTAAGTGGGCGACTATAATAAGCAGCAGTGTGGAGTAGACAAACCGATGGTTAAAAGTCTGGCCACACAAGAATACACAACATGTGATGTTTTTGGTGAGAAAGAGACATTTTTTTTTCTCATGCAAATGTATTTGGACAAGCAATAATGTTTCCCTTTTCTTTCAATTGTCTTCTCAGGACACCAGACTCTCTGTCATTGCCACAGATGTAAACTACAGACAGAACTTCACCGCTGCAGACAGCTCCCGCTCCTCACAAATGGCCACTATAAACTCCATCGTCAACATGATTGTGAGTGTCGTAACACAAACTCACCACAACAAGGATGTTTACATGATTTTCCTGTGGATTTATGGGTCGGACTGACCCAAACACATTCAGAATTGATTTGCCTGAAGAAAAAGAATTAAGAAACTTTGCTTGAAATTGCATGATTAAATGTTTATTTGAGAAAAGATTACACTGGCATAAACATAAAGTGTACCTTGAACTATTTACACTACCAATCAAAGTTTTGGGGGGGTCAGTATTTTTTTTTCTTGAAAGAAATTAATATAATTTCTTTCTTTTAATACAACCATTTTACAAAAGATTTCTGTTTCAAATTAATGATGTTATTTTGAACTTTCTGTTCATCAAAGAATCCTAAAATATACTGGTTTTAAGCAGCACAACTTGTTTTCAATTTTGATAATATTGACATGTTTTTTGAGCAGCAAATCAACATATTAGATTGATTTCTGAAGGATCATGTGACACTGAAGAATGGAGTAATGATGCTGAAAATTTAGCTTTGCACCACAGGAATAAATTACATTTTAAAATATATTAGAATATAAAACTGTTATTTTAAATTGTAATAATATTTCACAAAATTACTGTTTTTACTTTATTTTTGATTAAATAAATGCAGTCTTGGTGAGCATAAGAGTATCAAAAAACATTAAAAACTGTACCAACCCCCTTTTTTTTTTTTGAATGGTAGTGTATATTGCTAAATTGATTCTAGATTATAGGCTCAATGCAGCATTTATTTTTTAAATCCAATTTTCACTAAACACATTAGCTGCAGAGGGAATTTCAACAAACTGAACTTCCTTTATCTGTGCGCCATCTACAATGACAGCTATTGTAAGCAAGACATTTGAG
The DNA here is from genome assembly GCF_001515625.1 of Sinocyclocheilus rhinocerous. Taxonomy (NCBI): domain Eukaryota; kingdom Metazoa; phylum Chordata; class Actinopteri; order Cypriniformes; family Cyprinidae; genus Sinocyclocheilus; species Sinocyclocheilus rhinocerous. The sequence continues at coordinate 1,218,530 of NW_015655406.1, forward strand.
CTTATGACAATTCAAAATCAACGTTTATTTATAAAGCACTTTTAAAAAAAACAAGTGTTTACCAAAGTGCTGTACAAGCATCCTCAACTAAAAACAGTAAATACATAAAAACAAACATAAGACCAAAACAATCATAAAACCTGCTCTCATACTGTGTTAAATGCCAAAGAGTAGAAATGAGTTTTGAGACTAGATTTAAAAGCAGAAAGTGTATGGGCCTGCCTAACATGGAGAGGCAAATTAATCCAAAGTTTTGGAGGCTGTCAATGCAAAAGCACGGTCCCCCCTAGTTCCCTTTCAGTCGGTCACTCTCGACGTCACGTCGGATGACCGACGAAATTGGGATCTCGCTTAGAGGGACCAATCTACTTCGAGTGTAAACTAAACGAGCCAATGCACATTGGCATGCGATTATTGCATCCAGCTGCTGCTGATCACAGCGTGAGTATAATCAGGGAACGAGGGTTACCATACGTAACCGAGACGTTTTCTGCCTTGTTCGAGGAACAACCAAAAGTAAATGCTCAGCACGATGTGCTCTTGACGTAGTACGTAACTTTATTAAATCAGAAAGATATCTTTGTGCTAGTCCATTTAGTGATTTAAATACTAAAACCAAAATCTTAAAGGGGTCATATGATGCTATTTTAAAGATCATTATTTTGTGTATTTGGTGTAACAGAATATGTTGACATGCTTTAATGTTCAGAAAACACATTATTTTTCAAATACTGTACAGTATTGTACGTCCTCTATGCCCCGCCTCTCTCAAACGCGTCGTTTTCAACAAAGCCCCCTCCTTTGACAAGCACAGTCTGCTCTGATTGGCCAGCTGAACCAGTGCATTGTGATTGGCCGAACAGGAAAACTTGAAATCGCATCATATGACCCCTTTAAAATCAATTCTAAAATGAACAAGAGGCCAGTATTGGCATGCTATGTTCTTGCTTGCACGTTGCTGTTAACAAACAAGTGGCAGAATTCTGTACCATCTGCAAACATGTTGGGGAGGCCTGGCTAATACCCACATAAAGGGCATTACAGTAATCCAGGTGAGTCTAAATAAAAATATGTATAACTCTTTCGAAGTCATTAAAAGACAGAAAAGACTTGACCTTTGAATAATCAACTGGAAAAACTAACTTTAATTACTGAATTAATCTGTTTATCCAGTTGTTTTTGAAGTCACTGTCCATAATAACACCCAGGTTTTTTACATTGGGCTTCACATATGGTTTTAAAGCACCAAGATCCAAATAAGAAGAATCACGAGCATCCCCGGATCCAAATACCACAACTTCTGTCTTTTCTTCATTGAACTTTAAAAACATTAAGGCCAACCAGGTTTAATATCTTCAATACAGTCCAACAATAGTGCTAAGGACTTTGCATCTTTCCGTTTTAAAGGCAGATAAAGTTGTGTATCATCTGCATAACAATGAAATGAGATGCCATACTTCCTACAAATTGACCCTAATGGAAGCAAATATAAAGAGAACAGGATAGGCCCAAGAATGGAACCTTGAGGAACCTCCACACGAGAAGGATTCCGAAGAGGACACAAAATCCCCAAGGTGGACAGAAAAACTTCTGTCAAATAAGTACAAATAAGATCTAAACCACTCCAAAGCAGTACCCTTAATCCCAACACAATGTTCTAAGTGGGAAATCAAGATCTTAAAGGGGTCATATTTTTCCTTTCTCTTTGAAGTGTTACAAGCTCTTGGTGCATAAAGAAGATCTGTAAAGTTGCAAAGACTAAAGTCTCAAATCCAAAGAGATATTCTTTATAAAAGTTAAGAGTCAACCACGCTTACCTAAAATGGTTCGTTCTAACACGCCCCCACATGTCTACGTCACGATGTGGGAAGATTTGCATAACACCACCCAAATGTTCACGCAAAGAAAGAAAGCATAACTTTTATTCTCGCTGTAGTATTGATGCCGCTGCCGTCGCCATGCCGTGGAGACGCTGTGTTTCGTTGTGAAAGCGAACCTACTTTGTTTGGCCTAAATACAGTATAAGTCATTATAATCCGTAATTATGTCCCCACTGGATGCAACAAATGCCTCGTTTATAATGGGTTTTAATGTTTTTGTCTCGTCGCTCCGGCCGGACAGGGCATCACAGTATGGTAGGGGCGTAACATTTCCGTCACACTCTTGAGGTATTCGGCCAATCACAACGCACTGGATAGCTGCCCAATCAGCGTACACCTTGCTTTTCAGAACGATGAGCTTTGTAAAAATCGACGCGTTTCAGAAAGGCGGGGCATAGAGGAGAAACAATAATGTACAGTATGTGGAAAATAATGTGTTTTTTTAACCTTAAACCGCATAAACACATTTCATTACACAAAATAATGTTCTTTTTAGCAACATCATATGACCCCTTTAAGGCCTACCGTGTCAAATGCAGCCGTAAGTTCTAAAAGCAAGAGAACAGCATAATCACCTGAGTCAGTGGCTAGTAACAGGTCATTAAAAACTTTTACAAGTGCACTTTCAGTGCTATGACGGGATTTAAAACCAGATTGGAACACTTTCTTAAACCCATGTAGATCTAGAAAAGATTGCAATTGTATAAATATAACCTTCTCTAATACTTTGGACAGGAATGGCAGTTTTGATATAGGTCTGAAATGGCGAGAACCAAGCTGTCCAAATTTGACTTTTTGATCAATGGTTCCATTATTGCATGTGTAAAATTCTGGTTTCATTTTACCAATAATATCTCTCAAAGAAGAAAGAGACACAGGCTCAAACTGGTTAAAAACAACAGAGCACATGCTAGTGATAGATTGATCAACAGAGGGAAGTGAGATATGAGATCTAACAGTGGCAATCTTATAAAAATAAAAATAAATTTAAATGTAATGTAAAAATGTAAACAAAATAACAATTGTGTGTGTTGATTTTGTCTAATGTTGTCCTCTCCCCCTTTTTTGATTTTCATTCTAGACAAATGAAACAAAGGATGTGGTATGTGGCTTTTCCATAGCTTTTGCACATTTAATGCAACACTCATTTTTATTTTGTACAGTAGGATATTAATTATGTCTTCTCAATCTTTTCTTTCAGTGCTGCTCCTTTGACTGCAACGTAAGTAACATTACTCGTCTAATCCATTCAAACATCTTGTATGAATGTTTTCTGTTTCTAAATGTTTCATGCAATATTTTCACAGGCCCCTGGAGGCCCTGTGGGACCACCTGGTGACTCAGGACAAAGAGTGAGTATTAAAAAAAATATTTTTTTATGTCTTTATGTTGCTTCTTCATCCATATGCATAGAAAGCACCTGTGTATTCCTATGAAATGTTACAAGTATTCACGTTTAATTCACTATCAGCATGCACAGATGACTGTGGCCTAACCTTTTCTTTTTCTGCAGGGAGAGGCTGGAAGACCAGGCATGCCGGGAGAGAAAGGAGATGTTGGAGCTCCGGTAAGCATCTGCTGTTAGATATGCTCTTGTTCAGAAGTGATAGTGGGTGTTTGCAGGAGTACATCTGAAATTTCTGTGCTCCTCCACTTTGTTTCTGATCCAGAAAACACTTGGGATCAATTGTAATGCTGAACTTGCTCATATTTAGATGTAGGGATTTAACCTAAACCTCTTAATCTTAAGTATTAAACTTTGGCACCAAACTTGTCGACCTATGATTTTCAGCTTGCAGATGATTAGATGCCAAAAAAATCAAAAATTTCTAAAGAATCTAGTTTATTTTTACAGATTTAATAGAAGTGAGGTGTCGTAACTCACATCTAAAAGCCCATTTACAAGTCAAAGTTTTAAATGATTCTAATTCTATGAGAATAGAGATAAAAACACAGAGAAGCAATATCATTGGAATCACTTTCAGAACAATTTTACAAAACATTGACAGCCAATCAGAATCCTTAAAATCTTTAAAAAGCTCAATCATTTAAAGCGGCAGACGACAAAACGGCACTGCACACTTATAATAAACGGAATAAAATCATGCGTTGATGTGGACGCTAATATAGTTATCGTTATAGTTATCACTGTTGGTGTGAATGGGCTATACACAGTATACTAAAGGTGCGGTCACATTAGCATTAGCAAAAAAGGTTCATTGTCTATTGTCGATAGTGTAGAGATGGACTGTATAAAGCACCGCTCACACTGAAATCACTTTCAAACCAAGAAGCTTTCTGTTGGTCAACGTAGCAAGTATGCATGATCAACGCTGCGAAATCTGCATGAGGAAATCTTTCACCCTCACACAAAATTCCTGATTGTGTAGATTCGGTAAATATGCTATTTAAATTAATGGATTTTGCCCGCAAACATTTGTTGAAGAACAATAAATATGTCCGAACCTTTAGAATGAAGTCAAAATATACAGCGGTCAGGTAAAAAGTCAATTGTATGTGCCTATTATTGTGCTGATTAATACTTTTCATATGGCTATGAGATCATTGTGTCGAATAAATGTTCCATGTGTCCCTGGATTTCTTTGTTGATAATCCAATCAAAGCAAAACCCTCGACTGACCCCGAGGTCTTTCATCTTCTGCAGCTGTTACGATTTCAACGATCTGTTAAAATGTGTTTTTTTTTCTCTGAAATTGCTGGTGGACTTCCTGTCTGAAACATGCATACAGTTTTACTATGTTTGTAAGGATGTCTTCCGAAATGTAGCCCTTGGAAGTGTCATGAAAGAAGCACACACACTGGGAAGCATCCAGCTATGCTATTAAACAGCAAATGGTGACTAAGCCAGCTATTCTATTATTTGACAGCAAACGCTGATTGTGTAGACATAACAATAATCACAGCATACAGTTGACCCCCTATAGCCCTGTAGGAATATTTTGGTTAAAGATACAATCTCAGACTTGAATCTGGCTTTATCCTTGTTTATCCTCACTTAAGGCCTGTTAATATTGTCACTGTAGGTTTCAGGGCAGCCATATTAGCAAATATCTCTGCGTTAGTTATTTATATCACTACCATATCCAGCAAAATTCGTTTTGGCATTTCTCTCTGATGTTTCTTTCCTTCTCCTATTAGGGAAGTCCTGGTGATCCCGGTCCAGTCGGTTACCAAGGAATGAAGGTCTGTCTTCCGCTCTCTCTCACAAATATTTACATTCTGTTGATATTACAGTTGATTTGTGCGCTCTTGCTGAAACGATAATCCATACTATTTTCCTTTCCTTCCAGGGAGACCAAGGAATAAGAGGTGATAAGGTAAAAGAGACAGAGCTTCCTTGCTGATTCGACAGACATTTTTTTGAATCAAAAGCACATTCTAAGAGTCTGCAGTTGATTTTTTTCTCTCATAATTTATTCGGGAACTGCTAAACATCACAAATGCACTTGTGTTTTATCTGTAGGGAGAGAGAGGTCATAAAGGCTTCAAGGTGAGCTTATTTATTAGCATTCTCTTTATTTATTCAGTTTTGCCAGTTTTTACCAGTTGTTTATCATGCTGAATTGAAACCCAATCCTACTTTTAGGGAGACAAAGGTCATCATGGTCTTGATGGCGTCGATGGACGTAAGGTAAGTGCTTATGTCCTCTTCCTATATGACACAAAAACAGCATTTTAAAGGGATAGTGCACCTAAAAATTTACCAAACCTTTATATATTTTCTTCTTCCATGCACCAAAAAATGAGAAATTTTGCATAATATTTGCTGCTATTTCCCATATATTAAGAGTGAATGGAGTCAGGGACCATCAAGGTCTAAGGATGACTTCAAACGATCATAAGTGTGAATAAAATGGCTTATATGACTACATTTTAAAGCGATGAGACTGAAAATTAGGTTATTTAAATCAGAAAATCTTCCGATAGTTTTCAAACCTTCCATAGTTTTCAAATTTTGTTCGTGTTCATGTACAGTTATGTGATGGCAGTATCAAATTAACAAATGATAGTTCAAGGATTTTTAGTAATGCTTTACATTTTGATTTGTCCTTCATACAAAGCTATCAAATGGCCTTTAGAAGATTTGGAATATATAGTGCACAAATTGTATGGTACGTCTTTTATTAGCTTTTTTGACAGCGCCGCATCCCCATTCACTTTCACTGTGCAGGAAAAAGCAGCGTGAATGTTCTGCAAAATAACTCCCTTTGTGTTAAACAAAAGTTGAAAACTGGTTTGAAATTACATGAGGATGATTAAATGAATTGAATATTGACAAATAGTACACTGCTGTTAGATTTGACGTTATTTCTCTCTCATCTTCCTGTGCTGCTTTCTCTGGTATCCTGTGTCAGATTTCAGGTTCACAGTATGTGAACAATAGATACCGAAAACATGGCATGGCCATCTTTCTTGTTTTTCTGACACTTATCCCATTTCTGCTTTCATGTCCGTCTCTTCTTAAGTGTGTCTGCTCTTTGGGAAAACAGCCTAGTCTAGTGTCTCTGACCCTTGACTTCACCACTTCTTCATCCTTGAGTCGATTTGCTCCTCGATTAGTTCTCAACATTGTACTGTAACTCTTTCCAAGGCATTTTCCACTCAACAAGTCACTGTCCCTTAACTTCACTCCCCCATCTGTTCATGATTCATCTGAGTTCACAGTAAAACTTGGTGTGATTTACAACATGTATCTGTTTGTTGTTATTTTCGGTCTCCATTGCATGCAATCTTGATTTGTAATGTCTTTCCTTAGTACTTTATTTCTTTACTCTTTCTTTGCATGGTGTCACCCTCGAGGTAATTACGTGCAGTTCAGGGTGTTTGACTCCCACCATGAAGAAGAGTGTTTATGTTTTGTGTGTTTGTATTATATTTCATAGGGTGAGCTGGGATTCTCAGGCCTTCCAGGCTGCAAAGGGTCACCGGGGCCAGATGTAAGTACAACTATTATCTGTCAAAAATATGTAATTTTTAAGGTAAAAAAATTGTGCATCGTCTGCACTTTTTTTAACCATGGATAAGCCATAATTAAATCAGAGGTAGTCATGATCAAGCTATATATTTTAATATTCTAGTACTCAAACAAAGTATCTATTATTAATATTCTGGGTAGGGAATTACACTTGTGCATGTATGTTTATAAATCTGCTAACTGGGGTTTAAAAAGGAAATTTGCACAGGTTAGAGTGCAAAAATATATTTTTATAAATCTTATTTGTTTGCCAAATGTTCCTTTTGTGCATACATATACTTATAGGATGAAATTATATACAGTGGGTACGGAAAGTATTCAGACCCCCTTAAATTTTTCACTCTTTGTTATATTGCAGCCATTTGCTAAAATCATTTAAGTTAATTTTTTTTCCTCATTAATGTACACACAGCACCCCATATTGACAGAAAAACACAGAATTGTTGACATCTTTGCAGATTTATTATGTGTACATTAATGAGGAAAAAAAATTAACTTAAATGATTTTAGCAAATGGTTGCAATATAACAAAGAGTGAAAAATTTAAGGGGGTCTGAATACTTTCCGTACCCACTGTATATATAGGATATATAAGATGAAATTTGTAGCAGGTTTTATACTTGTACTCACTTTCAGTAAGTGTTTACAGGGCTTTTGCGTGTTCATGGACTCCCATGACAGTCTTATCAGCTGAGTGCATGTTTGCATGTTCACATCATATTACTTTGATCCAGATGCATTTGAGATTTATAGATGAAGTTATAGATCTACAAGTTTAGATATCAGAATCTAATTGGCTGAGAAATTGGCTCTCATTCGCCTATAAAACATCACCTCACTAGGACTGTAGATGACCCCGGCCCTTTAAGCAATGCTCATAGGCTGAACAGTTTGTCAGTCAGTTTTAGGAGCAGCTGTTTCTACTCAGCCTGCATCTGGAGACCAGGACATGGGATGTTTGCCTTATGAGCAGCCAAACATTTACCAAATTTGACATCCAAGCTGCTCTCACAACTCTGCACAGTGTTTGTACTTTGTTTACGTTCTGTAGTAAAGAATATACTAAAAGAAAAGTAGGATATCTGGTTGTGTGTTCTTCTCCTTTATTCATAAAGAATTTTTATTTCATCTGGTAGGGCTTCCAAGGAGAACCAGGTCCTAAAGGAGATCCCGGGCAATATGGACTTAAAGGAGAAAGAGTAAGGGATAAGAATGAAAGGTTGATTTTAAAATTTAGATTAAGTTATAAATCAAGATCAGACATCAATAAGAGCTCTTAGTCTCTTATGCTCATCAAGGCTGCATTTATTTGATCAAAGTAAAAAAAAAAAAATTACAGTAAAAACAGTAATATTGTGAAATATTATTACAATTTAAAATATAATTGTTTTCTATTTTAATCTGTTTTAAAATGTAATTTATTCCTGTCACGGTATGCTGATTTGGTGCTCAGGAAACATTTCTTATCATTATCAATGTTAAAAACAGTTGTGCTGCTTAATATTTTAGTGGAAACTGTGATACATTTTTTTTTCAGGACTCTTTAATAAATATAAGGTTCAAAAGAACAGCTTTTATTTTATGTGGAAATCTTGTGAAACAATGTCTTTACAGTCACTTTTGATCAATTTTATGCATCCTTGCTAAATCAAACAAAAAAAAAAAACATCCATCCTTGGGGACTATTGTTGAGAATTACAAGTTTATACTAAGACCTCTGATTTTTGATTGCTGACTTTATTTTGGCAAATCTAAGCACAATTTGGGACATAGACATTTTCTCAGGAAAACATCTGAGACGCTAGAGACTTGAGTGGTATCTTAAAGAGATATAATTTGTGATATAACCTTATTATGAGTCATTTCAAGCAGGAAAACATCTTTAAAAACATATCTTCTGGGTTTGATTTCAGGGAGATCCTGGCAGAGACGGTGAACCAGGAAGACCTGGAAACTATGGGCCTTCAGGGGCGAAGGTACAGAGGATTTTGATCTTGCATTAAATATAGTTTTATGTCATGACTGTTATTTGGCTGGTAAATGTAACATAACCCTTGACATAGGTTAGTTATGATTTACTAACGGTGTTGTTTGACTTTATGGGGTTTTTACATTATAACTCGTTTTAAAGGACATTGGCTTATCTGCAATCCCATTGTTTGTTGTTTCAGGGAGACAGGGGTCCTCGTGGCGCCAATGGCGATAAAGGGGAGAGAGGAGATGACGTAAGTGTTCTTACTCTTTTTGTCACTTTTTTAAAGACTTGGATTCTAAACATGCAATGTAGTAATGGGTGACAGACCTGCTTTTAGTATTATCTAACAGTTTCTTTGTTCTTTTTTTTTTCCAATTTCCTGTTCTTTTTAGGGACCACCAGGACCAGATGGCACAGGAGGAGAAAGAGTAACCAAGCATTTATATTTACTTCTGTCTTAGTAGCTTGGCGTGTGAATGGTTGTGTTTCATGCTGTTTGAAGATGTGGGTCTTTTTGCATTTTTTATATGTGAGGGTCAAGATATGCAGGCGATCTGAACTGATGTGTTTTTCTGTTACAGGGCACACCTGGTGAGAAAGGTGAACAAGGTTCCCGTGGTAACAGAGGGCCCAGAGGCGACCCTGTGAGTCTATGTCGCATTTAGAAAATATCCCACAATACATCCCTTCCAAACACAATGGTAAAACCCTACTAATCATTTAAAATAAACTTGAAATGACATTCGCAAGCCATTAATAATAACAGTTATTTTATGGACCTGAGCTTCAGTTACAGATCAACAGATGCATTTTAATATTTAAAAACATGTGAACAAATGTTGCTCCTTGACAGAAATATCTTAAACTCTGTGTAGTAAAAGATGACATTATTTTAGGCTGTAGGGTCGACTGAGTGTCTGAAACTCATTTAGGCTGTAAATTCCTTAATAATTATGACATAAAAAGTTGAAATTATGACATACTAGGTTACAATTATGACATAAAAAGCTGAAATTATGAGATACTAACTCGTAGTTATGACAAAAAAAATCATAAAATGGACTTTTTGTCATAGTATTATCTCAAAAAATTTTAGGCTGTAAATTCCTCCATAATTATGACATAAATGGTCGAAATTATGACAAAATAGGTTATAACTATGACAAAAGTCTAAATTATGACATAAAAAGTCATAATTATGACAAGTGGACGTTATGACATATTAGGTTATAACTATGACATAAAAAGTTGAAATTATGAGATATAAAGTGATGATAAAAACTTTTAGTCATAGTTATGACTTCTTATGCAAACATTTCTACTTTCTATGTAAATTTCGACTATTTAACACATGATTATGTCTTTACACTTTTATCAATAATAATTTTGTTTGGATTTCCAACTGAAAGGTTGAAATATTTTATACATCTTTCTGCATATTTTTTTCTCATTGAAATAGCACACAAATGAATTGCTCACAAGAAAGTAAATTGGTTTCATTTTGATTTCATGTTGACTTAAGACACGTAGTGTTCTCACTAATAAGTGAAATGGCTCTAAAGTCTCTCTTGTTTATCAAATACACATTTTCATAAATTAAACATATCTGACATGTAATATATGCACAGATATACATAATGTCTGTTTCAAACAAATTCATTAGATATTAATTGTGAATGTTCTGTTCGGTAAATTGCTTTTTGACAGCTTAAGCATTTGGTGTTTATGCACCCAAGAAGACAATTATGTTTTGAAAGAATGAGACATGAATTGAAGTGAATTGAATATGGACTTTTAACTCTGGCAGGGTGAACCTGGGCCCCGGGGTGAACAAGGACGTGAGGGATCAGCAGGGCCAAACGGAGAGCCGGTGAGTGAGTGAGTGAGTGAAGAAAACTATTACAAGTCAAGTCACCTTTATTTATATAGCGCTTTATACAATACTGGTTGTGTCAAAGCAGCTTTACAGTGTCAAACAGGAAAATAGTTTGTCAATAATGCAAGAGGACAAAAACAAAGAGTCATTTTTCCAGCTAAAGTCAGTTTATTGATGATCCAGTGATATCATCATCCAGTTCAGCTCTCTTCCAGTAGTGTCTGTGCAATCAGACAAGTGTCTCCAACAAAGCAAGCCAAAGGCGACAGTGGCAAGGAACCAAAACTCAATCGTGACAGAAATGGAGGAGAAACCTTGGGAGAAACCAGGCTCAGTCGTGGGGCCAGTTCTCCTCTGTGAGTGGTATACAACAGATTTTGAGTGTCTAATGCCCTTCAGCATTATCCTGCCTGAACCAAGACACTGCGGGAGTTCAAGCCTCTAAACTCGATCATTTTATCATCTTTATGCAATTATACACTTCCTTAAATGTTAATCCAGAATTATACAGAGCAGAATTGTGTAGTATGTAAGACATAAGAGCTTGAACAAGGATGAAAGCTTATGACCTCAGGCCACAGGCATTCTGAGAGGCCCTCTGAAATCTCTGAGATCATTGGACCTCTGGGCTGTGTTAGAAGGTAACTTGAGGAACAAAGAAATACGGCCAGTGGTTCTGCCATTTGTGATGGTTTGGGCAGTGGGAGGACAAACAAGGAAAGCTATATAAGTTCCCAAGGTCAGATGGACTCCAGATGGACGATGTTAGACCGGCTGGGCGAGTTCAAAACTAAGCAGCAGATACAGTTCAACAGATGTATTTAATACCTAAAAGCATACAAATGTTCTTCCCTGAAACTCATGTGTGTGTCTAAAACTCATTTAGGCTGTAAGTTCTTCCACCCAGGCCCTAATCACATAAAAACATAGATAATTTCAAATAGAAAAGCACTGGTGATTGTTTAATATGTAAGTATTTATTGTTCTGTCATGACAACTCTCAGAAAGATTAGTATGGTAATATACTTGGCAAGGTTAATGTGCTACGCTGCTGCTGTGGCAGAGCAAGTACCTAAACTTGCTGCTGTGAGCATGTAAGAAATACTGCTGCAGCACATATAACATATATGAGAGTACCCTGCACATATAATATATGTGAAATTATGCATAGCAGATCTATACAGGTGGAGCTGGGGAAGGTGGAGGGTTTGTGAAGCGTGCTGCAAACTGCTATAGCAGACAATGGCCAAGTATTTGAATGCTGAGCAGCAAGCTCATTGGCTGTTGATGCAACAAACACCAGTCGGCTGCGCCATGTGTATAATGACATGATTATATCAGATTGAGTTAGGACCTATCGGCCTGCACCATCTAGAGTTTCATGACACCATCTAGAGTTTTTTTGTTTGTTTTTTTGACCACATGTGCATAATGTGTTTATCTCAAGACAAAAATTCTTGTCTCAATCAAAGGGTTTGGCTAGTTTTTAGGCATTGAGTAACATTTATTAGAATGGTTCAGCTTTAGGAAGGACATTGAGAGTGATTATACATGCCAGACCTGACTCAAGATTTCCCAGCTGAAACGAGCTAATCTACTTAGATTTTGACCTTGGATTCTTGAGGCTTACAACATCACCAGCTGCATCACAGAACTCCATGCATGTTAGTTCTGTCGGCACTTGACTTCTCTCTACAGCTCTTGTAATCTGCCAGGCCAACTGCGAACAGACCGACAAATTTCCGTTGCCTCTCAGGACTCTAAATTTCCTGTGTAGCTTACATGAGAGTGTTTGGAGCATGTGCGTGCCCGAATGGCTCCTCAGTTTCATGGTTTTCTTAAAGTCATCTGTTGTTTCTCAAAAACAGCCGTTTGTGCAGCCCAGCTGCTCTTAAGGCTCTCACATAATCTTCATTAGCGACTACCGAGGACTGCTGTTATCCAAATGCTCACTTTTGTGCTTGAAGTTACCAGCGAATCCTGTAGAGTTTGAGTGCGTGGGATGGGAAAGAACCAAGTGTTCAAATAGGTGGGAATCTGGATGGGCTTCTGAACTCATGAGCCACTGCTTTCTCAAAGCCTGCTTTTTTACTGATTTAATGCGCCAATGTGTCAGATTCCCCTCTTGGAAATGTAATGCTGCAGTAAATACAAAAAATTACCTTTTTTTTTCTTTATTACCGAGTCATTTACCAAAAGTATATTTTTAGTCGATGACTCAGATTTTTAAGGCCAGCAAAAAGCTAAACATTAGATAACTGTATGATTCCAATATGTGGTCATGTTGTTATGAATGGCTCTCTGTCTTCAGTGTCCATGTCCTTGACTCTTGATCAGTGATGGACGAAGTACACAAATCAAGTACTTGAGTAAAAGTACAGATACATATAATGAAATATTACTCCAGTAAAAGTAAAAGTACTCCTTTTTCAATTTTACTCGAGTGAAAGTACAAAAGTACTCGACATCACATCCTTTCTTTCCCCCCAGATGTAATCTATCTAGGTCAGGTGTGCCCAAACTCGGTCCTGGAGGGCCGTTGTCCTGCAGAGTTTAGCTCCAACTATAATTAAACACACCTGAACCAGCTAATCTTCCTAGGCATGCTAGAAACTTTAAGTACAGTAACGAATTAAAACTACTCCGTTACTGTCCACCACTGCTCTTGATTGACTTTTATCCTCCCCTTTACACTACAGTTTATTGTAAAATAATGCTACATTAAATAAAAAAAAATATTACACAATAATAGAATAGAATAGAATAGTATAATATATATTAATTAATAAATAAAAATACATTTTAAAATAGTTATAAATGTATATATATATATATATATATATATTCTCTGTGGCCTCTTTCTTCTCATATTATAATTTCACAATAATTATTTTAGAATTAGTAATTATAATCCACAAAAAAAGGTAGTAGCGCCAAACACTCGTCCAAATATCCAGCAGGCAAAAAACATATGGTGCGTAGATCCAAAATATACAAAGATACAAAGATAAAATAATTTTTAAAAATAATTTCACATTCAATTAAAAAAATTGGTGAGGTCAGACTGGCCTGTTGGCTTCTTTTAAAGGGGCTTTGGGTCTTTTTCAGCCAGTAAGATTGGGAGACTAGCTGGCTGTCCAGCTAAACACCAGCCTGACCAAGCTGGGAGATCATCTTAAACCAGATAAGAAAACTAGTTTAAGCTGGCTAAAGAGTGTTTTTCAACCCCAACAGAGGGATCCTAATATATTTGAATACCTTCAGGAATATAATTTTTCCCCATTTCCAACAGGGTGAGCTAGGAAGGACAGGGGCACCAGGTTACCGTGGCGATGAGGGTCCTACTGGGCCAGAGGTGGGTAAGGTTAACTAGTCTTGATTACCTTTCGACCTGACCTATTGCTGAATCTGTGACTTATCTACATTTCCCATGTTGCATGTCTGCGCTTTAGGGAGCTAAAGGACCCAGAGGAATCAAAGGGGCCCCAGGAGACAGAGGCCTGATGGGAGAGAGGGTGAGTTAATCCTGTTGATCTTCAGAACTGGTTTTAACTAACCAAAGGCAGTTGTCTATATTACTTTGTTATTGTCTGTAACAATTTTTTTTTACCTGCTTAGGGTGGAGATGGACCACCAGGAAATGGAACCGAGGGTTGCCATGGCTTCCAGGTAGAAGACCTCCCAATTTATTAAACATCTTGCCCGAAAAAATTAACATTCAGTGGAGTATCTGTATTGTTTAAGTGTGTGTTTTGTGTCTTTTTAGGGTTATCCTGGGCCCAGGGGAGATTCAGGAGCACCTGTAAGTATCCTGAACCCTACATAAGATCTAATTTTGAATACAACCCAATAGTGTTCAAGAAGTAAAAATCCCATTGATTGCTTCCAATGAGAAACTGATTTTGATTGATAGTGAGTAACACATTTAATTTATTAAGTAATGATATATGCTCATTTCAATTAAAAAAAAAATATTTACAGCAAAGCGCCAAATCAGTCTGCAGAGAGAGAGAGCCATTAATCACAGTTTCTGTTGCTGAAAAACCTCCCACTCTCATAAATCATTGAGAATGATGTAATCAAATCTCCCACTCTCAAACAGTTATATATTTTCATGTTTGAATATTTTGCATGAAACTTTAAACTTATAATCAGTGACTTAATATTTTATTAATGATAATTAATAAAATATTAATAACTATGTTATTAATATTTTATTAATGATAATTAATAACATAGTTAAATAGTTTATGTGAATGAGTAGTTTTTTCCTTCATCAAATACATACACTCTTGTGATTTTGTCGTATTTATTTATGTTTTTATTGATTTACTTTTATATATATATATAATTTTTTTTTTCTGTCATTTATCTTGGAGCTGATTTTTTTTTTCTTTTTTTAATCCCTATGGAGAAAATGAATGGGAAAATATCCTCTTCCCTGTACTCTACAACTGAGCGTATAATTCACGTCTGTGGTTATCATGAAACTCAAAATTATTTACAGATTAAACGATGGCCTCCATATGGAGGATGATGCTAATATTGAGAATGATTCATGTGATTTATTTGTGGTTTTTATTAGCATGCCTAACCGTTGATTCACAAATGTCTTGATTCATCAGGGGTTAGTGCATATGTGACTCACAGCAGGGATTCTGTATCGCAATAGAAGCACAACAGCTTATCCCTAGCAGATGTAAATTGTCTAGACTGTGGCTCTGAGTCCAGACGTCGAGAGGAGACGGCTGATGAGCTGACACAGCAAAGACAATTCCTCTTATCTAATCTCTCTTCTTCTCTCTTGCACTTTCTTTAAATTCTCACTTTCAAGGGTGGAAAAGGAACCCCTGGACCCAAGGGAGATGATGGAGAGCCAGGTGACCCTGGATTAGATGTGAGTCGTTTTAGATGCACTTGTGCTCATGACTATGTTTCACTCTCTTTTCTTTCTTTTCTCATTAGATTCTTTATCATTTTATCTCTTCGTCTCGTAGTCCAAGTTTTCCGTAGCTTGCATATCACTTTTCTCCCGTTTTTCTTCCCTTTTGACCTGTTTTTCTTTTCTTCTAAAGGAATGTTCTGGGTTCAATACAAGTTAAGCACTATCCAAAGCACTATCATCAAGGGCTTAAATCATGCAACTCTGCAACTTAAATCATGCAACTCTGCAACATGCAACTCTTTTGTTAAAATACTGCGCGGCATAAATGCAGCATCATGCAAATGCAAAAATTTGCAGACACCATTGCCATTATATTTCTGCATTTTAAAAAGGAAGAAATTACTTGTATTAACTTAGAACGTTCCTTTAGTATGTGTTTGTTAAAGGAATAGTTCACCAAAAATGAAAATCCTGTCATCATTTACTCACCTTCATGTTGTTCCAAACCCATAAGACTTTGGTTAATCTCACATACAGTCAGTCACACATACAGTACATCATGAAGAATCCTGGAGCTTCTCTCAGAGTTTGGTTGCCGTCTCCAGTGTTGAGTTCAGGCAGCTGTGTATTTCTTGTTGTCGTGGATTCAAGGAAGCAAAGTTTGGCTAATCTTTTTTAAGAAGGCTGTATTTTTATTCACCTTCGTTTCAAACAGCTAGAAAGGAAGTCATAAGGTACTTTATTTTGCCAGATTTTTTTTGTGAGAAAATCACATCAGAGCCAAGTTTTTTTCCCCAGTAAACTTACACAGGGTAAACAACTTTGTCATTCTTGAGACGTGTGATTATTCCAATCAGTTTGGAAAAACAAGATTGCTTGAGAGCAGAAATTCATTGGAAGTTCATGTTTAACACTTTTTTTTAAAAAGCCAGACTCCTCAGCTGGTTTACATTTTGTAACAGCCCCCACACACTTTCAGTCCAACAGATGGGTCTCCAGCACTCTCACAAAACAACATGTGCTGCAGAAGAGTCACAAGTTTGGATTGCTTGAGAGGAGAAATTCATTGGAAGTTCATGTTTAACACTTTTTTTAAAAAGCCAGACTCCTCAGCTGGTTTACATTTTGTAACAGCCCCCACACACTTTCAGTCCAACAGATGGGTCTCCAGCACTCTCACAAAACAACATGTGCTGCAGAAGAGTCACAAGTTTGGACACAAGGCTCTTTTTTGTGCAGATGATTGATTTTAGATGGTGGAAGTTGTGGTAAAGAGTTTTGTATTTGGTCTATTAAATGAAGACTCATGCTATCCGGTAAAGTTTAAATATGTTGTTTTAGAACAGCTAATAGGACATTTGTTGCAGTGGAGGCATTATTGGTAAAAATCTTGCATGTTCAAGATGCTTGATTTAGCCACTGCAGTAACATCTCTTCCTTTTGAGAGAATGCAATATCCATTTAGTACATTTTTAGGCATATTAGTGGTGCTTGCTAGTACATAGTATTTGATTTAACTCTTAAGAAACATTTTGCCACTTCATATGTGCTACATACATGAATAATGCCTTAAATCATATTACTTTTCTAAGCAGTCAGACTTTTTCTTGACAGATAATAAAACAGATGAGAAAAAGGCCATAAAGTTGCATTGTACTTGAGCCTTATCTTTGGCTGTTTTTTTTCTGATTCCACACATGTACAGACATCTCAAAGATGCAATCATTCTCTGCCCTGTCTGTGTTTACAAGTGGAAATATTCTGATTTCATCCCAAAATAAACTTCCCCATCCATCTGGGGTGTTAAAAAAAAACACTAGTAGCCTGAAAACAAAGAGTTTGATCCCGTGCATTCATCATTCAGGCTTATTCCCATCAGGAGATGGAAGTGTGTGGGGACTTGACAGGGAACCGACTGCAGATATGACGGCTAATATTGTTGTTTATGTTGTCTAGCTGTGCACTTCTGCAGTGCAATTTTTTGAGAAAACGGCCCACATGTTCAGTGCTTTGATCATTTAGGCCATTTTGCACATCTGCAGGATTAAGATAACAGCGTTTTCATCTTAGACAACGCTTTAGCGCTCAGTTTTCATTTGATCTAATCAGCAGGTAGATGTTGAGCAGTTTGTTTTGTAATCCAAGACCCCAAACTTGGATCCTAATGGAATAAATTGTACAACAGGACAAAAGCATGGACAGCAGACTTTGTAATGTCGCACCATACTGTGGATTGCATTTCATTGTCACTTCCTTACATCTGGAACATATGCATTGTAGGACTGGGCAGTATGACGCTATACTGTATACTGTGTGACGGTAGAAATATGTCAGTATAGTTAAAATTGAATTTATGTTGAGTTTATATGTTTATATTGTTTTTATTATATTTTCTTTGAATTTCCAGCTAAAAAAGAACGACATCATGTGATATAAAATGACCTTGAATGTCGGCTGTAAACATCACACATGCTTATATCAAAGCGCCAAGCTCATGTTTAATTTTTACATCGCTTCATTGTGGTTGTACAAGCCGACACAATGGCAATTAATACATATGCTCACAAGCTTTCATCTTCGGTCATCTGGAGTCGATTTTTGGGGATCGAACGCCCAGACTGCTTCGCTATTCATCACTGTGTTTGGCTTTGTCCATGCAAAACCAAAAACTTCAAGGAAGTGGTGGAGACATGCATATGTGGAAGAATTGTTTTGCAGCTGTTGGCATTTCATGGTTCTTTCTTTAGAAATGATGTTCTAATTTTAAAATGATTGCTCTCTCACACCAAAAGAGAGACATTGAGAGAATAGAGAGAGTTAGTTTTTTGTTTGTTTGTTGAGCAGTGATAGAATGCACACTCCAGATGTTTGGGCTCCAGAAATGCCTTTATTAATCATACGGGATGTTTACATGCCACACACATTTTGCAGCAGATGTGTGTAAACAGTTTTCACATGGTGATCTTTCTATTAAGACATTTACAGTATACCCTTTCTACAGACTTCTGATATTGGCTGTGTTTGCTAAGGCTGTTGCTGTTTAGCAAATTTTAATTAAGTATTAAACTTGTTATATCGGTGTGTTATAAAGTGTTCAGACACATTTTGTTTAGCTAGAAGAGATCACTTAGAACATATTTGGCGCCTAAAACATGAAAAGGCAATGGCTATAGATAGATGCACTCAAAGTTCAACCACACACACACACACACACACAGACAGACACACACACACACACACACACACACACACACACTGCTCACAAGATCCTGGGCTAGTGCTCGTTTTGGAGGGTTTAATTTTACTGACTAAAGACCCCCTGCAAAAGTTTTCAGTAGTTTATCATACTAAGATTCATTTAAACAATGGAAACATGCATTTGGTTGTGCAAAGATCAGAAAGAAGCAAACTGACTATAATTCCAAAAGAAATCATTAGCAGAATTGCAGAGGCCATAAATTAAAATGTTTACTACATGTTTTACAACTGAATCTTAAAGGGGTCATATGATGCTTTTTTAAAGATCATTATTTTGTGTATTTGGTGTAACAGAATATGTTGACATGCTTTAATGTTCAAAAAACACATTATTTTTCAAATACTGTACATTATTGTAGGTCCTCTATGCCCCGCCTCTCTCAAACGCTTCGTTTTCTACAAAGACTGGCCAGAGTCTCTTCATAATAAACATCAGATTCAGAGGGGATAACATCCACAATAATGCAGAAGGAAGAACAATTTAACATGCTGAACAATGATTTAGAGTTCAGTTAAACTGCTGTGATTGAACACACACGTGAATGTTTGGGCTACAGAAAGGCCTTTATTAATCAAATGCAATATTTACATGATAACTAAACATTTTGCAGCATATGTGTCTCAAATGTTTAAACTTTACACACAGCTGATCTCTCTGTTTATGAAGACATCTGTTATTAGTAGATTTGCTAAGGCGATCACTATTACTGCTTCTCATACTTAGGGTGCAACTCGTCAAACATTGTTTTTTAAATACTTTTATAATCAATTAAACATGGTATCAACAACCAGAACACCTTAGCAGCCGAATAGCAACATGCTATGATCAACTCAGAATACCTATAGCATATAGTAGCATGCTAGCATGCTAGTTTGTATGTTCATTTTGTTGATAAATAGAGCCAAACTGAACTGTGTCTGAATCAATAGAATATTAGCGACCAGACTGTTTGATATGGAATCTCATTTGCAAGATATAAACTCGTAATTCAGAGAAAAAAGTCAGAATTGTGGAGATGGTCCTCGCTGCAGAACACAAGATCCAGGGGGCGAGGTTGGATCCAGATTCAACTCCTCCCACCTTACATATACCTAAACCTACCCATCTCCACCCCCTGATCCCTAAACCCACCCATCTCCACCCCTAAACCTACTATCTCCACCCCCTAGATGTGGATCCAACCACGCCCCCTGGATCTTTGTTCTGCAGTGAGGGGCTACTGGAATTGTGAGATAAACAGTCGCAGTTACCTTTTTTTTAAATTCTGTGCCGGAAATAAGCAATTCTTTTCCTTGTTTTTCAGAATTCTGAGAAATAAACTAAGAGATAATCACAAGAAAAAAAGTCAAAATTGCAAGTTTATAATTTGGAGTTTATAAATCGCAACTGCGAGATATACTGTAAACTCAGAATTGAAGAAAAGTCGAAATTTTTAGATACAAACTTTGTATTGTGAGATAAAATGTCTCAATTTTTACGAGACATAAATTCAGTTGCAAAATATTAACTTCTTTAAATAAGTCTGAAATGCAAGATGATAACTCACAGTTCTGAGAAGAAAAGTCTTAGTGTATTTATAACTGACTTGTTTATTATTTATTCTGACTTTATATTTCATAATTCAGACTTTTTTCTCACAATTGCACAACTCAGAATTGCAAGATTTTCAGAACTGTGAGATGTAAACTCGCAATTCTGAGAAAAAAAAAGTCTAAGAAGAAAAGTCTTATTGCAAGTTTATAACTGATTTATTTATATTCTGACTGTCAAAATGTACATTTTTCTCACAATTGTGAGTTTACATTTCACAATTCGGACTTTTCTGTTTATTTACTTTTTCTAAGATTCCTCTAGTACAGCTGTCAGGTGATTTGGTCACTTTATCTGCGTTTGTTTGAAGCGTGCATAAACACTGCATACATACACTGCATTGATTATACATATTAACAGTGATATATGTTTATTTTTCTAGGTGAATGTGTTATAACTTGGCAAAATTGATGTATTTATTATGTTTGTGCTAATGCAAAGTGTTTGATTTAATGCTGTGTACATTATTTTGTATACATTGATATTCAGGGCCTCACATCTGTTCCATATGAGCCATGAAGGTGCTTTGCTCTTCCTTATGTTTGGCTCTGCCTTTCTGCTTTCTAAGACTGTTTGGAAATGTTTTCCTGTCCTTGTAAACAATTGATTGGGCTCCTCCGGCCTCTCCCAAACCAAAGGGGCCCACACTTGGTCTCGTATCTGTCAAGGTAATCACAATGAGCCAAAACAATATTGGCGTGACGGCATCATTTAACCTTGTTCCTACTGTGAGCTCGCTAGGAAAACGTCTGTGACAGTTGTGGACTTTGAAGTGAGGAATTTGAAGGTAATTGAAGCAGCATGGGAGAAACGACTTGAAAATGGGGACAGGTGGTTAGTATTATCTCACCGCCTGACCTTAATGAAGGGATGAATGTATCTGCTGGGCTGGAGGCAGAACTGTGCAGAGGCAGCTGAATTATTGGCGACCATCTAAATTGTTTATATGGTGCGAGATAGTTGTCTGGGAGAGTTTGAAACAGCTGATTGCGATGCTTATAGTAATAATATAATAGTGATGTCCAAAAGTCTGAAAATCTGGAATCAAGAGTCTAATTTAAACCTGGAAATTAGCAGATGAAATTATGCCATTGTTGACATAACTGTTATATTTTAACTATTATAATTTAAAATAATATTTTCTCTTTAAATGCTATACTGATAATATAATTTTAATGTAAATAATAATATTAGAAAAAAGGCAAATAGTGGCACATTTTCACAAGTGGATCCCTCTGCATAAAATGTAATAGTCACAAATGGGACACACAGAAAATGCTAACTAAATAAAAATTATACACTCATTTTACTTAATATTGACTAAATCTCTAAATGTTTCTAAATTCACAAAATATACAATTTTAACATAAATATTTAATATAAATATTTTTTATTTACAATGTAAATGACAGATATTCACCATATTAAAATAGTACAGCTACTAATAACAACATTGTATTTTCCAGCCTAAATGTTTATATGTTGTGTTCCACAGAATAACAGACCAGGACTACCTGGGCCTAAAGGACCCAAAGGTCACAGAGGACCGGAAGGAAAAGATGTGAGTGCACCATTTCATGTTTTTAGCTACCGGTGTATGTAATGTAAGGGTTAATTATAAAAGTTGACATATTCGTTCATATCATGATTCATGTTCTCCAATGAACGTTCATATGAGCACATTATTCTGCACCATTTATAGTGTTTATGTCAGTATCCTGGCATACTTTAAACACTGCATCCATATTTTGGATCAGTGAAACAAAACAAAACATACTGATCTGCTGTTAGAGTCTTGGAACTTTTGAGATCTGCATCAAATGTCTGACATCCAAAGGCACAAAAAAGTTCAGTTCGACTTTTTGTTGAGATATTCAATGGAATGTGATCAACAAATCTAACCCCGAAATTTTGGCCAAATAAAAGTGAGAAAAACAAGTTTTATTGGTAGCTTGAGATAGTATCAAAAACACTACTGGCCACATTTGACTTGCTCACTTAACCTAAAATATGTCAAAAACCTGGAACTAAACCTGATTAAAGATAAAATAAAAAAAATCAAAAATCAAAATCAGATACATTTACAAGATGATTGACGTTATTATATTTTCAGAAGTAATCAACCCGGCTCTTACACTGTCCAGAGAAGCCAAGAGAAGTTTTTAAGTGTACAGATCTTCAGTTATGTAGAACGGTTCTGAACAGCAATGAGTTATGGGAGTGTGGGAAGGGACATTTTTCTCAGCCTGCAATTTTGTGATGTTCCTCTTTGCCACTGGATGACATCCAGAGAGGAGGAGACTTGACGGTCTCAAAAATGCTCTTATTTGGAAAGAGATTCAGAGCTTCTTTGCTCTGGCAGAATTATATCTGTGTAGCACAAAACAAAGCAGACAGTGACCTTTGCACAGACCTCTTTATGTTGTTCGATATTACAGAAGGAGTTATATTTGCATTTGGTGTGTGACTTCATGTGCACATCGTACATTTCATCTGTCTTTTTTTCATGCACAGGGACCAATAGGACCACCTGGGCCTCAAGGAACTGATGTGAGTGAATTTACTTTAAACAAACTGAGTTTAATTGAATGCACAAATCTAAGAAAGGCACACATTATTGGATATAGTCTAATGCAAATGTTCCAGCACAGTTCCTGAATTAAGAGACAAAGAGCAGTGCAAATGGTGACAGTGCTCTTGATAATAAATGATTCTGGACATTCCACGATTCACTTTCCGTTATTTTTGTGAATTCCACATCGCTGACAGTCAGTAGCGATGGAAATCTCTAGCCAAGGCCCAAGCACATACTAGACTACTCCTTTTGTGGAATAAAAGCATCTTTCTATAGCACACAACAGCTGGCTTGTTCCAATTGCATATGCAATTAAATGAATGCATGACACTATAGATGTGCCGTATTTAAGAGTGACATTTAGATTTTGTACATTAAAAAAAAAAAAAAAAAAATTCTATAATTCTTAAAGTTTTTTTTATCCCCCAAAACATTAAATTAAGTGACCATTAGACTGTTTCGACCATTATAAAATTAAACAGGCTGTTATTTTACTACTGTGCTTTTAAGACATCAGTTTAAACAAGTATTTTCACATATGTTTTTAACGTTCCATTGTGACAGGTTTACTAAGCAATCTGTGCTAAAATGTGCTGCATACATTTTTAAAATCGCACTGACAATGGACCTTAAACTTCAGCTGCTCGTTTCTACTCGTTCTTCAGAAGGATCTGCAGAGCTGTAGGTGCTACACCACCAGAAACTGCTCAAAGTGTACCACATTTTACATTTATTATTAGTTATTCTGGTTTGTAGGAATATTATAATCTCTCTCTTAGTACTGTGACAAGTTTCTGAATGCCAAGTATGCGTTGTTGATATGTAAATATGGTATGGTATTATGTGTACAAAGTATTTTAAATGTCTGATATCCAAAAAAAAAAAATTTTCAATAAATTGCCTCTTTTTTTACTGGAGAGAAAGATTTTAATTTTTTTAGTACAATCTTTTTTATTAAAAAATTGGGAAATTTAATTCCTGATTACCTCTTTGTTGCATGTTGGTATAGTATGTGCTTTCATCCTTCAGCACAAGAGGAAATGCACTTTTAAAAAGTGTATTTGCAGTGATTTACAGAGTCTTTGAGGAGTGTTGTGCACAAAGTGCAGCAAAATTTCCTGTAATTAAAACAACATGGATGTGTGGCTCCATTTTGTGATACAAAATATAAACAGAGAAAATCAGTTGCAGAGGCAGCAGTCTTCTCTATTACTGTCTGTCTCTCTCTTTGTAGGAATGTGAGATTCTGGATATCATCATGAAGATGTGCTGTGAGTAGACCTGTTTTTGTATTTACCCATGACTCACTATTCCATTTCACTACCTCCATAAATGGTGTACTGCCTGTCACCCACATTGATTTAACAACGTAATGTTGGCTCGTGCCATAAAGTGATGATACAGCAATCCACCTAGCCAGCTCAGTGTTCACAAAAACTCATTCAGTGTGTTCATTCAGTGTTCACAACTTCGTTTTCAAAAACGTAATACCACCATTTCAATATAAATGTGCTTTTTTCCCAAAACACTGTGGAAGAAATCATGCATTCATATGATATGTCATATGTAAATAATTATTCAGATTATTAAGTCACAGAATCATCTCTTAATTGTTTTTGAAAGGATATTCATTGTTTTGTTTCATAACTCTTGTTGGAGCCGTAGCCTTTAACCCAGAATGGATTCATTTAAATGCGCATATTGTGCACGTTTATCATAAACATTCGTTTTGGAAGCTTAACTTAGATATTTAATATCACCATCTGGGCATGTGAAAGCAGGACTAATCCAGTTGGAGAGAAAACACTGATTATTTGAACAGAATTGTGTAAAGGTTCAGTGTGAAAGCACACGCCAGTTTGAAGGAAGGGGATTCGACAGTATTAACCAATCAGATGCAATAATATGTAGTGGGCTGCTGTTTTACTTAATACGGCCCATATTTTGGGGAAATTAAGGTTTTCCCCATACGACCCTTGGGCTTTAGCCCTGTGCATTCATCATCTTGAGTTGCTGCTGTAATAATAATAATAATAATAAAAAAATAAAAAAACTGACACTTGTCGTGTCAGTAATTTTATAAATTACATTAGTCATGTACGATAAAACACTATGAGTCATAAATATAAATCAGTGTTCAAAATGTATTATGAATGAAACCTGAGGGGCCAGAAAAAAGCAGACAAAATTGTCCAAAATAAAAAATATCTGTTTCAGCCAACAAGACAAATAGGTCAGACCATTCATTTGAGATTAGGCTGCTTTGTGTCTGTTAGAGTTTTACCATTTATTTTTACTCCCAAGCATATTACTTTTGCGTTGTTCTGTCCAGACTTTCACAGATTGGTTTATTTTATGTCTGTATATTAGAGGCTTATGTAAGCCATTGTTCTGTTCATTATTGCCACCAAAGATTAAACACAGATTATGCTCTTTTTGAAATTCTGCTTTTGGATTGTAAATTCAAACATAAGATAATAAAACTGTCAGCTATTTTGGTCAGAGCATTAACTGATTTTTTTTAAGCGTGAATGAATAAATGCGTTTTATGAATGCTTATTATTTCCAGATTAGATTCTTCCATCTGTAAAACTGTTAAATAATTGTGGATCCCTTACTGTGAATGTTTTAACAGAACATGCGTTTCTGATCTGCCTGATATTGTGAAATTTGATGCAAATGTAATGTGTTCTCTCTTTCTTCCTTAATTTCTTTCTTTCAGCTTGCTGTGGTAAGTCCCAAGAATTTGAAGTATATTAAAAATATATAATTAAAAATATGAGATTTTATTTAGTGTTTTGGAATGCCATCTTCCCTATAAGCATGTTTTTTTGTTTAAGAATGCAAATGCGGACCCCTGGACATTGCATTCATTGTGGACAGCTCTGAGAGTATTGGAGCTTCTAACTTTGCCATCGCTAAAGACTTCATTGTGACGGTAATGGACAGGCTCAAGTTAAGACAGGTAAACTTTTTAGATCACTATGAGACTCATTAACATTTCAGTTATCTGTCAACTTTGATTTGTTGAGTTATAACAAGCATATACACAGAGGGAGACACATTTTTTTATTCAGATTAGTGGTCGACCGAAATGGGGTTTTCAATGGTTGATTAATAAATTATTACATTTGGTCCTCCTCTCCAATGTTGAATATGTGGCTACATACTAGATGCATAAGCTCTTTTGAATGAATTTCACTTAAGTTTCCTCATTGTTTCTTTCAGTTTGGTGCCAATGAGTCTCGTATTGGCGTGGTGCAGTACAGCGGTGCTAGTGCTCAGGAGGTCGTACAGCTTGGTGACCCCAACATTAAGACCCTGACAGACCTAAAACAGTATGAAATATCAATGTTCTCTTGTTAAAAGCCACAGTCTGCACACAATATGGCAAAAACAACTTCAAGATACGCTTCTGTGGCTGGAAACAATTTGTTTTCTCATCATACGAGCTTGCATTTTGTGCGCATGTCTGGCATTGTGTCTGAAGAATTAAAGAAAAATGATCTTGTCGTTCACTTTAGAGCTGTGAAAGACTTGCGCTGGCTGGCTGAAGCCACGTACACTGGAGAAGCTCTGCAGTACTCGCTAAACAACATGATTAGCAAGCTTGTGACGGAGAAGAGCGTGGTCATTGTCCTTACTGATGGACGCTCCGACACCTTAAGGGACAAAGTGCCCCTAAACGTGCTGTGTGGCAAGGGACTGAAGGTAAACTTGGACAACATTTAAAAAAAAAAAAAAAAAAAAAAAAAACGTGCCTCAACTTATATTTTTGCAACACTCCTGTACATAACCGTACAATTCCATTTTCCAATTCCCAGCTGAAAGAAACACTGGTTGCAGTAAAGCACCAACAACTTTTATTCCTGTTAATAAATTAATCAATTAATCAGGATTTATTTTTGCACAGTTCCTTGCACAATGACCTCAAAATACTTTTACCATAGCATATGATTTATAAACTTATACATTTTGACAATTGCATCACATAACCAGCATCATATGTATGGCCATCCTGATATAGTAAACTTGATTGGTAGCACACCTGGTACAGCATTGCATTTGCGATGCGGAGCACTCAGGTACGAGTCCCCCCAAAAAGAGCTAAAATTGCATGGTTGCTTCAGCATACAAATTTTTATCTTGCGTTTGCTTTTGTTAAAAAGCATTGATAAGGTTCATTGTAAGGTTTAGTATTTTCAGACATGATCTTTTAACGCCGCTCACTGGACATTTAATTTCTGAACTGCCGCGATATGTACAACAACCAACATTATAATAAAACATTGCCAAATTCACGTACTTCTGTTTCGGATTAAGCTGAGCATGCTTTTAGTGCCTCTCACTGGATATTTAAGTTTGAAAGTGTAGCAAAATGTGCAAGAAGCAACATAATATAATTTTGCAGAAGTGGCACATTTTTCCAATGACCCTGCATTGAACTTTGTGCTAATCAACTAATGCAGCTGTGTGGATTTTTGAGGAGGTGTATAAAAACGGCTTCCACAGAAGTTAAATTGATTATTCAATGATATGAATCAAATATCCCACAGTTGTGATGTTTGGTTAAGGAAAACTTGTGATAAAATTACATTTAATGTTATTGGCATGCAAGTACGGTCCCATGACATGAGGTTAAATAAAATCCACAACCAGAAAGGATGTCCCGGTAGATGGAAACTTTGACTCTCTTCTGGTTTCTGGCAGGTTGGTGGCGTTGGAGTGACGGATTATGCAGAAAGGCAGCCCAATCCAGAACAGCTTGATGAGGTTGTGTGTAAAGATGATCCCAGAGAAGGCTTCTCCTTTGTCTTAAACAACTTTGGTCTTCTTTTGGATGACAGTTTCCTGCAAAACCTGACTGAGAAAATCTGTGAAGGTAGGTTAAGTACTGTATCTACTGCACATCTAGGGAGCTTTGTGGGTTCTGGATTTGATTTTGAGAGATATTTACAACGTTGGGCTTTTTTCACAGACAAGAAGTGTCCCACCTATACTTGTCCAAGTAAGTATTGATTTGAGAATACAAACCACATTTGTCAGTGTTTTGACCATGAGATGATAATGGTTACACCTTCTTCCTCTTGTCCAGTTTCATTTATTGACACCACTGATGTCCTCATCATGATGGACAGCTCGGCCAGCGTGGGCTCCAAGAACTTTGAGATGACCAAGGACTTCGCAGAAATGCTGGCTAAGCGCTTTTTGTCAGCAGAAAGAGGAAACTTCCAGGTCAGGGTTGGTGTTGGCCAGTACAGCAACAATGCCAACATAGAGGCCGAATTTGCCTCAAATTCCACCCAGGTGGTTGCTCAAATCGCAGAAGCCAAGTTCCAGAATGCAGGTACTCAGGTAACAAATGCTCTAAACTTCGCCATTGAGCGCTTCAGAGGCGGTAGAACGAGGAAGAAGAAGCTGCTGG
Organism: Sinocyclocheilus rhinocerous; assembly: GCF_001515625.1. Lineage (NCBI taxonomy): Eukaryota > Metazoa > Chordata > Actinopteri > Cypriniformes > Cyprinidae > Sinocyclocheilus > Sinocyclocheilus rhinocerous. The sequence continues at coordinate 1,246,991 of NW_015655406.1, forward strand.
TGTTTTCAGATGGTCGTTCCCAAGGCGTCAACATCAACCAGATTGAAAAAGCCGTGGAGCAGGTGAGCAATGCTGGCATTGAGCTGTATGTGCTGGCCGCGGGCAACCAGGTAAACGAGGCGCACCTGCGCACCTTGGTGAGCCGAGGCCGTACCTATGACAACACGTATGCCTACCACCACCTTTTCAAAGTACCCGACTACCGCTCATTGGTTACTGGGGTCTTTTACCAAACTGTATCCCGCAAGATTTCCCTGGAGTAGTATAGCACAAGCTTTTATTGTTTTCATTTTTTGTCTATTTTTCATGTGAATGATATATCTGAACTTAAAAGGTTTTTCATAGTCTCTGTTTCATTTAATAAAAGACAGTAAATGATTGTGTCAGAATTCTTAAAAAAATACCTACTTTTTATGTTACTTACTTCTTTGTAAAGTAAAGGGATTATTCAAGCCATTTCACAGTTTACGTCAGTTGTTGGAGTTAGTTCTAGTGCTTTGACTATATGACTGTATTTAGTTTGATGTCCTTTTTTTTCTCTGGTCAGGAGCTGAAATCTCTATGATGATGCAGACTTAGACTCTTTAAAATGCATTAAAAAAAAAACAATTGTATCTTGCAGTAAGGGTCCTGCAACCAAGTCCTAGCAATTCTTTATCTGCATTAGTCTGTGGTACACTTAATTGTTAGCATTAAAAATAAAACTTGAATATAAATTTGGTGCTACCAATGTCAACACTACACTAGTTCCTTTAGTTATTCAAATGCAGGCTTCTTCAAAATTGTTCTTCAAGAATTTACCAACAGGTTTCTTGTGTCCAAAATGTATTTGAGACCAGCCTCAGGGCTATTGTAAAGGTATTTGAAATAAAGGATGCTACACCCCACCACTACAACACGACTCTGTCGTGTCTGTCTTGAAAAACATCTGCATGCTCAAATTCCACAATCCACCAAAAGACACTGTGGATGATTACTGTCAGTTTACTTGTCATGAATTGCTTTTCTCAGTAATTTATCTCCTTGCATATGCAACAAATTTTCAAGTATTTACTGTCTTCCATCAATTTATGGCTACTTTACATTTGAAAATCTGACTTAAGCCAATGAATGCTATCAAGGAACAAAAATATGATCTATTGAAGTTATATGGTTCAACTAAATTTTGTAGTTATATGCTAATTTTTTCCTTAAAAAATGCATAAGTAAAGATAAATTATTAAATATAGAGAGGAAGATGCAACAATAAATGAAGTAATTTTTGCACTCTGCAAGGGGTCTTCAACGTTTTTCAGGGAAATGACCCCTTACATACCAAATGTGTCAAGCAGAGCTACATATTAAGCATAAGCATTGCTGGTTTTAGTTTCTCACCCATTACATTTATCAGTGACCCCTCTGTCTTCTCTTTTTACCCAGCTGTCTTCCAGCAGTTTGAGCCGGTTACATTCTCACATCTTTTTGACATAGTTAAACAGCTACGTCCTACAAACTGCCCCCTTGACAGTATCCCTGCACGCTTAGTTAAAGATGTTTTTAACACTGTTGGGTCAAGCATTGTATCTTTGGTTAATACCTCTCTCAGCTTGGGGTGTGTACCAGCTGTTTTTAAACATGCTATTGTGCAACCGCTTTTAAAAAAGAATAATCTGGACCCTTCAATTCTGTCTCATTTTAGACCTATTTCTAAACTCCCCTTTTTATCGAAAGTCTTGGAGAGAGTTGTCTTTAATCAATTTGATGAATTTAGTATTTATGAAAAATTCCAGTCTGGTTTTAAGCCCCGTCACAGTACTGAAACTGCCCTTTTAAGAGTTTTTAATGATCTTCTTCTAGCTGTTGACTCAGGTAACTCTGCTGTCTTAGTGCTTTTAGATTTGACTGCGGCCTTTGATACGGTCAACCACTCGATTCTTTTATACTTTTATTCTTTTATACCCTCTACACTGATTCGCTCTCGCCCTTTAAACTCACTCTCAGTTTCTCGCTTCTGTCAAGCTTTCACTGCCTCTAATTCTCCTTTTAACACTAGCCAACAATCTGACTTCTCCATAGAGGAGTTAGTTAGTGTTTTTAACAGCTCTTGTAGAGATATTTTAGATTTTGTAGCTCCAATTAGAGTAAGAAAGCTGAAATCTTCTTTACCGTGGCTAAATGAAGAATTAAGAAACTTAAAGAAACTATGCATAAAGGCAGAACGGAAGTGGAAAAAGGATAAACGAGGTCTCCCTTGCCTCTTAAAAAATTTGATGTCCACTTATCAGTGTAAAGTTAAGGTAGCAGGAACATATATTTTTCCAACCTGATTACTAAACAGTGACATAATCCAATAATACTTAAAAAAACTATTAATTCTATTATAGGCTTTGCCTAGCCAGTTGAATCTACTCCAGAGAATTGCGACGCCTTTTTGAATTATTTTTATAATAAAATAGTGGAGAGTAGACAGCAGTGTAATACTGATTTTAGAGATCATGATGTTCATGAAATGAAATCTCTTTGTCTACCTTGGAACGCATTGTTGTAAATCCACCTCCTGTTCGTCTGACTGCCTTTCTACTTGGTTTTTAAAAGCTGTATTTCACACGGTTGGTCCAGATATTTTAGCTATTATTAACTGTTCTTTGTCTTCTGGCATTTTTCCCACATGTTTTAAACATGCCACTATTTATCAATTATTAAAGAAGGCTTCTCTAGACCCCTCCATTTTAAGTAATTTTAGACCTGTTTCTAAGCTTCCATTTCTATCAAAGATCTTAGAAAAAGTTGTGTCAATGCAACCGATTTCGTATATGAATAATAATTTAATCTTTGAAAAATTTCAGTCTGGTTCCCGCTCCCAACATAGCACTGAAACTGCTCTGGTTGAGGTTGCTAATGACCTGCTGCTTGCAGCCGATGCTGGCTTGTACTCTGTTTTAATCCTTCTTGATCTTAGCTCAGCCTTTGAAACAGTGGACCATAATGTCTTGATCAACCGTTTAAAAACTTATGTTGGTATCAGAGATGTAGCTCTGGATTGGTTTATTTCTTATTTGTTGAATAGGTCTTTTTCCGTAGTGCTTGGAGATGCCTCTTCTTCTCGTGCTCCTTTATTTTGTGGGGTCCCTCAGGGATCTATTTTGGGTCCCCTTCTGTTTACTATCTACATGTTACCCCTGGGTCAAATTATGCGCAGTTATGACATTGAGTTACACTGCTATGCAGATGATACGCAATTGTATGTCCCGGTAAAGCCTTGTATTATTGATACATCCCATATTATACGAAATCAAAAATTGGATGTCGAAAAATTTTCTGCAGTTGAATGACTCCAAGTCAGAAGTGCTTATAATTACCCCATGCGTCCCCAGTAGTCCTAGTATTAATAATCTCTCCTGTAGTCTGGGTGCCTTATCTAATAATGTTCGAAAAGAGTTTTGCAACTTGGGTGTAGTTTTTGACTCAGAACTGTCCTTTGATGTTCAGGTGACTAAAGTGGTGCAGTCTTGTTTTGCACAACTAAGGCAGCTAACGAAGATAAAGTAATTATTTACTTTGGCAGATTTGGAAAAGGTCATTCATGCTTTTATTTCTTCCAGATTTGATTATTGTAATGCACTTTATTCTGGTATTAGCAAGAGAAATCTCCAAAGATTGCAGCTGATTCAAAATACTGCTGCTAGGCTTTTAACACGTACTAAGAAGAGTGACCACATTACATCGATTCTTGCTGCTCTTCACTGGTTGCCTATGAGTTTTAGAATTGATTTTAAGATTTTGTTGCTTGTTTTTAAGGCCTTGAAGGGTCCTGCCTATATTTGTGATTTATTAATTCCTTATGAGCCTGATCGCTGCTTGAGATCCTCCGGTATAGGGCCCTATTAATGGTTCCAAAATCTCAACTTGTTACCAAAGCTGGCCACACTTTTGCTAACACAAACACAATTCATTAGTTGTTTGAAGTTGTTATAAATTATTTTAATGGATTTGTAGAGTCATACATTTTTTACTAGCCATTTACCTGAAATTTAGCTTGAAGTTTACTAAAACTTAACATTTTAATTTTACTGTGAGATGGGCAATAAAGAATCGAATCACTGAGTAGGCTGAAATTAGGGTTTTCTAATAAAGTGCAGATGTAATGTGTAAGCAACGGATCCACCATAACAAGAATAGCAATGTACAGTGAGACATTTAAGATGATTTACAAGGCATTACTTTTACAAATAATTGGAATTTAATTTAAAAAATATCTTGATACGAATATATTCCTAGTAATCTATTAGTCTGCATTTACATTGCGTGTATCTATTTTGACATACCATTTTTGTCCAGTGCTAGTGAATCACGCAGTTGCACTGTATGTAGATGTCACTTCCAAAACTTTGCAGCGTGTGGGCCGTCGGTCGAAAGTGCAAAAGACCGCTCACTTTGCAATCACTAAAAAGCTGTCACTCATTTCAGTTCGCGATCTCATAATGTTATATTAAAATCAATAAAGTTATCTACACTGCATAATGCATCCCTTACTTACATCGTGTTGTTCTTTGTTAATGATAGAGGATTGGCGAGAGAGCATACTGAACAAAATCTCCGGTGTTGTGAGTGGATTCTAACTTAAACACCTCTGATTGGCCATTGCGTTCAAGAGATCAACAAACATGCCTGTGATTGGCTACATCTTTCCACCGCTGCAAAAACACGCTGTAAAAAGGAACATTTCATGCTCCAGAGCTCAAACTCAAAAATGCAATGGAGCGTTTGCTAAATCGGTTTCGCCATCATCATTACAGTATCAACTAAGGGTGCTCTTGCTTTCGTTTCAGGGTGCTTATATTTAAAATGGACTTTGTAATGTTTTTTAACCATTTTTTAATTTTTAAACAAAAATGTATTTGTGATCAGACATTAACTGGCTGCACTTCTGCTGCAGACCCGCGGTTGAAGACCCTTGCCTTTGGATATTAGTGTTGGAATAATGACATGACATATTTTGTTTATCCCGTATGGATTACATCTTGGAAAGGATGAGCACTGCTTCTTCACTTGTTGAACAGTGAATGGGATTGTCTATACATTTGTACAACAACACGAACGACAATGTATAATGCCAAGTCTCCAAATGGAGAACATCCAGTTAACAACCACAACCCCCTGACAACATGCAATATGTCACTAGAGATCTGCCTGTGGTTTTTCTATGTAACATATGCTTACATAGAAATATATGCCTAAGAGGAGAGACATGAAACAGGACAAAAATGCACTTGCCAGCCTTATGATTCAGGATACAGTTTTCTGTTTTGGTAGGAAGAAAAAATATGTAGAATTTGACATATTTGCATACTAAATTCAGACTGTAGGCCTATGGGGTTGATTTTAAAAAAGCCCATGTTTTTGAAAGAAGTCTCTTAATTTTATATGCTGCATTTATGAAAAGTACAGTAAAGCCAGTAAAATGATATTATAATGTAAAATAATTTTTCTATTTATTATATTTTGTATCACAGGAATACAGATTTGCATTCCTGTGATGCAAATCTGAATTTTCAGCATCGTTTCACCAGTCTTCAGTGTCACATGATCCTTCAGAAATCATTCTAATATGCTAATGGTGTTTAAGAAACATTATTAATAAACACAATTTTTTTTGTTTGTTTGTTTGTTTGGTGAGTTTAATAGAGATATTTTGTAACATGTGTTTGCTTTTACTTTGCTGATCAATTTAAAAACATCCTTAAAATGCATCCAAAAATACATCCAAAATATTAATAATAAATAAATAAATAAATAAATCATAAATCAAACCATAACTTTTAAATGGTCATGTATACATTATCTTTATTAATTAATGAATTAATTCATTCATTCATTCATTCATTCCTTGTACTTAATTTTCTTTTCCCCATGAATTTCTCTTCTCTTTTAAGAGCCAGGTGAATCAGATCAGTGAATGAAGTAAACTCCTGGTTCAGTTTATTTAATACCCGAGGTGACAAAGCATGAGAGGAAGCTGTAATGTGATTCACTTTAGCTGTAAACATATCACATGTGGATTCGTTTTACCATTGTACAATTTCTCATTAATGTTCATTTTCCCTAGAAACGACATTGAAGAACAACTGTGATACATTAAATTAATAGTCTCACTGGATTCCTTTCAAGTAAACAAAACCCTTAACATTTGCATTGGCAAGCATAGCTTAATGTCTGGCACACTGTCCATCCATCCATCCAGCCTACCTTTAGCACATCATTAGTATCTGTTAGATGGTTAATGAACCAGTACTTTTGTATCTGTCCACATTTACCCAGTACTAATTACCATATCTTTCCAACAGATCTCAACAGTTGCCTCTGCTTCTCATATCTCTCAGAAAGACCATGTCAAGACCCTGTGCTCCACATGATGTGCAGCTAGAGTCATCCCATTCTCTGCAAGTGGTTGTAAAAGGTCATTTCCGTTTAGGCATCCAGTAGCAAAGGTGTAATCTTGCTCTCATCTATTGAGGTTTTGTCATGGCATCTGTTTCCTATCCTTACTCTGGAGCCTGCAACCACATCAACCATTAAACCAGGGGTGTCCAAACTCGGTCCTGGAGGGCCAGTGACCTGAAGAGTTTAGCTCCAACCCCAATTAAACACACCTGAACCAGCTAATCAAGCTCTTACTAGCCATACTAGAAACTTAAAGGCAGGTGTGTTGAGGCAAGTTGGAGCTAAACTCTGCAGGACACCGGCCCTCCAGGATCGAGTTTGGGCAGCCCTGCATTAAACTATTATCGAAAAAAAAAAAATTCAAACCCCCCCACTCACATGCACACCGTTGCTCCTGTTATTTCCTTGTATACAGTATATCTCATAGTGATCACGACTTCCAGTTTCCAAAAACGACCATACAACTGATTGCATGCTCCTCTAGAAAGCAAGACTCAGAACATTGTTGCTCCCATATTGTGATATATCATGACCTTGGACCATCTCAACATTCATTTCCATAGTTTGGTTTGATAGGAACTGAGAGATTTACTTGAGTTAGTCTCAATTTTCAGTAAACCGAACCCCAATCCCTGTCATAGATTATGTGGACATAAAGACGCCATACATTGCTTTTTGTTTTCTGTGTTGATATATTTCCTGTTAAAAGAAGAGGTTTAGGGCACATTAAAGGGCTTGATGGCAATTTGCTTTCTAATTGTAAGAGCATCTGATTGGACAAAAATTGTGTTGTAGAGAAATCTTCAATATTTTTGGTATGTTTTCCTGGCAAAGACTAAAAATTTTAATTTTAAATTAAAACCTTTTATTCAGCAATGACACGTTACATTGATCTAAACTGACATTTAGAATGTTCAAATAGGTTTCTCTTTCAAATAAAAACTGTTCTTTTGAACTTTTTGAACCTATTCATCAAAGAATCCTGACAAAAATATCAAGCAGCAGAACTTTTTGTTTGTTTGTTTTCATATTGATAACAATAAGAAATGTTTCTTGATCTGCAAATCAGCATATTAGAATGACTTCTAAAGGATCATGTGACATGGACTGGACTGGAATAATGACTGCTGAAAATTCAGCTTTGCATCAAAGGAATATTTTAAAATAAAAAAAATAATTGAAATAACAGTTATTTTAAACTTTAATAATTCTTTATAATATTAGTGTTTTACTGTATTTTTGATCAAATAAATTAAGACACTTTTAAAAACATTTCAAAATTAAAATAAATATATTATTTTTTTGAACGGTAATGTCTGGTTTTATTTCTTCTCATTTTTTAAATAATGTTCCCCATGCTTTCCTAAGAACAAGCTTTCCCAAGAACAAGCTTTCCCAGTTGGAGCCTTACTCGGAAAAAAGCTGCAGCTGCTTAAACATCCAAACCTTATTCAAATTCAACTTTTCTGCCATTGGGCAATTTCAGATATTACAATTCTTTCTTAACTCAGCAAGAGCCTGAATATTTAAGTGAACCAGATCCACTTTTTATTGTCAACAAACCTTAAGACATTCAGCCTTGAAATAAACAAACTGTCCTTTGATGTTCAGGTGACTAAAGTGGTGCAGTCTTGTTTTGACTGATTTCAACATATTTAATTCTTTGTCTTGCCAGATTTGATGTTCCTGTCTGTTTCATGTAAGTGGTGCAACATGGTTTTCTTTAGGAGCTTCCCATGACATGAAGTTTAATGCTGTAGCATGTTACTAGAACAATATTCTGATATAGTAAAATACTAGTTCAATATACTATATACATGCCAAACCCATTCGCCAAATTCTCTTGAAATCCCACAGAAGAGCACTGTGGCCATGGAAACTGAGTATATGGAGGTTTGGGAGGGGAGGTGGGGAGGTTTGGTACAATGTGCCCAGATAATGTCTCCCAGCTGGCTTTGAGCACTGACGGCCAACATCTGGAGGCATGTGTCCACAGAACTATTTCTGTTAAAGGATGCAAGTTGTCTGCAGGAAAAAAAAAAAAA
>NW_015655406.1:1256078-1267490 GCF_001515625.1 Sinocyclocheilus rhinocerous
AAAAAAAAAAAAAAAAAAGCTATGAGGTGAGCTATGACAAAGAGTGAAATCAAAAGAGGAAATATGTGTAAAAGACTGGATTAGGTAAATATACTGGAGGAAATTGAAACTTATGTTTTGTTTAAGTTTGGTTCAAAGAAGTAGGCTTGAATGCATGGGGAGTGAGGAACCTTTGGGAAGATGGGGGAGTAGAGAAATGGGAGGATAAGAGATCAAATCAGAGACAGGGAGAGAATGGTGGGAAAGGGGAAGGAAAGAATTGGTTTGAATGATGTAGAAGGGTAATCCCACAATGCACAGTAATTTGCTTGAGCAATGAGAGCTGTGAGAGCTTCATGGTGGGAGTTTAGTTTAGTTTAAACAAACTCCGGCCAATAGTGAACCACAGGACCGGGATACCAAAACCACGGTTAAACACTTAGTTAAATGACACACGCAATCTTGTTACAGCTCGTAGGAGAAGCTGAGTCACAGGCTTAAATTAGGAGGGGGGAAACCCACTTGAACCAAAACACTTCATATTAATATAAGCATGGATCATCACTAACATAATTGAGTCATTACAATGTGATCTACTCTGAATAATTGATCATCAGCCTATGCGGTCCGTCCTGATGAATGATGGAAGTAAGGCAGCATCTCATTAGCTGACTTGAAAGTACTCAGTTTTGGCAACATAAATTGTTGGATTGAATTAAGATGCAATTCATGGAACAACTCATGGAAATGTGTCTGGTTTTCTTACTTATTTAAGCAAAGTTGAACTCCTGAAAAACAGGTCACAAATGTTGTTTGCCATTCAACTGTAATGAGAATGCTTTTTAAATTCCAATTGAGTTCCTGAAATTGAATTGAGGAAACAAATAGGAACTGTAGTTGATATTTGAATAATATGAATTATAATAAAAAACCTCACATAATCCCAGTAAGTGTATTTTGAACTAAACAAAAACTAAAAATTCCAATCATTTTCAGATATACTTTTGATTGTGTATGCATTTGTTGAAGGCATCAGTCTGCATTATTTAAATTTTTTTTTTTAAATAATCATGTTTAACACCAGAATTATCCTGTTGGTAATGGCCATCACCAGCAGGGAACACCATGAATGAGTGCACTTGGTCCGCAACGATGTTCAGATACCTAACAGCTGTCAGGGATTGTGCTATTGGGATAAGTGTCCCAAGAAAACGTCGCAAACAGCATGACCGGCCTGTATTCGCCCAACAGTGCATCCAGGTGTCACAGCCTCTGTTGGTAATCGGCGTATCCACGCTCAGCCATCAACGTGATGCACCAGGACTCTTGATTCATCAGACCAGGCCACTTTCTTCCAATCATCCATGGTCCAATCTAGATGATTTTGGGCCCATTTCATGTGTTATTCATGTGGCAATGGTGTGCAGTTAGTGGCATCAATGAGCTGTGGACGACACACAGCTGGACGAAGGTTCGTTGTTTGGCCATCCGTGCACCACTCTTGATATGTACTCACTACAACAGCATGTGAACAAGGCGCGCCGTTTCCGTGATCGAAGTTCTGAGGAGTAGTGCCATCACAATTTGTCCTTTTTTTAAAAACTCCAATAAATAGTCAGCTTTTCCCATTCTGACACGAACACTCTACTGACCGAAAGTCGGTCCTCGGGTGGTTTATATACTGCTCTGTTTAGATGCCAGGTGCACTCAATGCTCTAAGCCAGTGGTTCCCAACCATGTTCCTGGAGGACCCCCAACACTGCATATTTTGTATCTCTCCTTTCTCTGACACACTAATTTCAGGTCTTGGAGTCTCTATTAATGAGCTGATGATCTGAATCAGGTGTGTTTGATTAAGGAGACATGGAAAACATGCAGTGTTGGGGGGCCTCCAGGAATGTGGTTGGGAAGCACTGCTCTAGGCTGTAATGGCTCATCAGTGTATATTGTGTCTATATGTACTGTATATAATCTTGAAATGAATAGTTCTGTTTTCTCCATCGTTTTTAATTTAATTATATCATTCGCAATGCTTCTTGGGATTGAGGTTCTTTCCTTCATTAAAGTCATTAAGTACTCAGTCTTGTACCTTATTTTTTCTTATAAACAAATTTCAAATACTTTTTTGCTTCAATTCAAAGTTTGTAATGTTGTTTTTCACTTTGTTGCTGGTTGGTTTGGTTCATAGCGTATTACTCTATAACCAAGACATTTTGAATCTTTGAATGGGAAAAATGAACGGGAAAAGTACTTCCAGATTTCCCAATTCCACTTCCCGTGAGCCAATTTAAATCAAATGTGAACTTGTAAACTGAAGGAGAACCAAGTCTTAAATCTGAAATTTGCATTTCTATTTTCATTTCTATTTCATAACTATTTTGGTGACACAGTCACTAGGATACAGTCAGCAGTCGTTATATCTGAGCAGGACAATAGTCTTGTTCTTCAGTTTGAGAAGAAGATCATTGGACACTGTCAAGGCTAAAGGCCACCCGCTGAGAAACGTGAGTGTTTGCACCAACTCCAAAGACTAATTAAAGCTCACAACTAAAAATCAACCTGCCTTATAGACAAACATCAGCAAATGAGTAATGAATGTCTTCTTCCGATCTGCACCTGCACCAGCCAAAACATCGGTTAAAGCGCCTCATCAAATGACGGTTTACAAATTCATCCCTCCTCTGTTTAACTTGGCACAGATGTGTGCGCAGCCCAACCGACAAACAAACCACACTGTATTTACAATACACAAGTAGATGACTCAATGGAACCGTCAACACACTGTACACTTAAATAAGGAATATTCTGTGAATATGTTTCACTCTATGTTCCCATTGAGGCAATATTTCCCTGTTGAGGGCAAGCCCATGCTCTCAAAGGGATTCACTGTTCTGAAGGTCTGTCTAGCACGAATCATTGATTAGGGAGAACAAGGGAGCATTACGTAGCAGGTTTTGCTGACTATAAAACATGGGAAAATCGTGAATAGCACCATATGCCAATTGCAATATCACATATCTGGTTTTGAAAAGCAGACTAAATGTTATCTTAAGCTAAATGTCATGGTAAACTATGATTGGGCTGCTACGCCTTGGTTTTATTAAAAACAGATCTGCACAGTAAGCGGGAGTGCACTAAAATTACAATATTCTTTTTTGTTGTGCTTCCATTTTTCTAAACCTGTGGTTTCATTTGAAAGGAAATTGGTTCTGCTGCTAATTCCAAGATTTCAGTGGAGCTCTGGATTCAAAGATAGGGCACCATGATTCTGTGATGAGAGGACCTATGGCACGCACACATATTCTGAGGGTTTCTCATGCCACTTTTTTTTTTATATTTGCCCCAATTTAACCTTTAATTTTTTCAGTTGCACACAAGCAGGAAAATCCAATTTCAGAAGAAAGAGTTCTTGTGAGTTCTTCAGAATTACAGACAGGAGTCCAATTTTCAGTTTAATTAACTAATTAACTAATATGGAGTTGTATGGAAACTATTTCCGCCACATGAAACAAAAACCATGCTTTGGTTAAACATAATTATGACATAAGTCATAATTATGAGATAAAAATTAAGAATTGAGTCTGTAAGAGTTGGTCATAATTACTTTATCTCATAATTGTTTTATGTCTCATAATTTATCTAATAATATATACTTTTTTATGTCATGACCTTATCTCATAATTGTGACTTTTTTATGTTATAACTTCGACTTCTGTAAAAACTATTTTTATGACAATTTTGACATGTTATAATACATTTTTAATTGCCCAATTTTAACTTTGTCATAATTTTGATTTTTCATGTGATAATTGTCCAAATTTACTTTTTCTAATAAGTTTTACACTGTCATAATTGAATTTTTATCTCATAATTTTACTTTCTTGTCAGTTTCAACTTTTTGTCATAATTATGACTTTAATATGATAATTTTGATTGTTATGCTGTAATTTCAGCTTTGCATCTCATAGTTCTGACTTAGTATCTCATATTTTGGGCTTATAATGTCATAATTATGTCTTTTGATCATTTTGATTTGTTATAATTTTGACTTTTATGTTTTACTTTTATTTTCTTATGTGGCAGAAATGGACTTCCAAAAACAGCTGATGAGTTTACAAAACGTGATATGTATGGGTTATTCTGTAGCAGAGTTGTTCAGCAGGGTCTTGATGTAGTGGAGTAAGTAGTTTTTGAGCTTGTAACTGGAGGGAAGTGTGGAATCATTCTTGTAGTATTAGTCATCCATGCCTCTGAGACAGAACAGACTCGGTCCCCCCTCATTTAGACCCCTTCCATCCCCCTTTTTCCTCCTCCATCCCTTTCTCTCCTTATTAAGGAAATATGCAAGCGCTGCCAAGAAACAAGGGAAAAAATACAAACCCATCGCTGTTTCACAAGGACTGCTCTGCAGAAGTTGAGCTGAAATAGTGCTTCCTCTCTGCTAACTCCACAGTGCATTGATGCTGCCTCATTTCTCTTCACACAGGCGCTTGACATCTGAATTTTTGTCAAGTCAGAATTTTTTGTCCAGAGAAATGTTTAAGCTAATTAGATGAGGGAGTCAAAGCTGTTTCACAGAGCTATGTTTATCAATCTTGCTCCAGTTCGGAACATTTTACATTTTTGGCTAATCTAATGCACAAGATTGAACATGTGAATCAGATTGGAAACCCTGCATCCCAATTCGCATACTATTCATCATAAACAGTGTGCAAGAGTGCAGAAAAACAGGTGAGAAATCCCATTAACTAACACTGAAGGTGAGACACTAGCTAGGAACTTCTTTGACACCCTAGCAACCACTGAGAACACCCTAACAACTGCATAGCATTGCCCAAGCTAACAAAAATATGTTCTAAGAATGTTTTACTAACGTTCTCATAACGTTTGATTATGCAAACATTAAGGGTACATTTTTATCAGTTTGCAAAAGCTATTGGAACGTTACTTTTGAATTTTCTGTAAACATTCTGAAACAAGTTGATAGGTACATTTAAAAAATGTTAGCTGAACTTTCCATGAACAAAATATAAATAATGTTTTTGTGCATATTTTGTGAATATTGTTAAAAAACAGATAACTTTAGATAAACATTCTATTAACATTACTGGAAGAACGTTTGTTCATAACTTAGAGAGAACCTTGCCAGAACATTATTCACTGTTCTGAGAACGCTTCCTGTTAGCTGGGGCACTAGCATCATGGTGTTGAATTTTGCATGCAAGTACCAATCACATTTCCTGTATATTATAGCCCATTTGATGTCAAATAATTTATTACAGTATATATTTATGTCTTCCCTCGCTCTTCCTCCTACATTTGGAATTTAAAGGGCTTCCTGTGCTGCTTTTCTGTCTTATGTAACCTGGGTTCATGGGGATATTTGTGCAAGTGATATGAAATTCTGTGGAACTTTGGAAAGGATGTAGAAGATATTCTTTCTATTTTCTCTCTCACTCTTTTGTTCGCCTTTCTTTCTCTCCACACTTGGGAAGTCCCAAATTCAGCCACCCCGTTTCTCCACACCTGGCAGTACAGGACAAATGGCATAAAGCCGGCATGATGAGATGATCAGTAATTTCTTCTGCTCATGTGGTGCCATATGATTGTATGCTTTCGGGGTTTACAGTTGTCTTGTGGAATTTAAAGGGCTTCCTGTGCTGCTTTTCTGTCTTATGTAACCTGGGTTCATGGGGATATTTGTGCAAGTGATATGAAATTCTGTGGAACTTTGGAAAGGATGTAGAAGATATTCTTTCTATTTTCTCTCTCACTCTTTTGTTCGCCTTTCTTTCTCTCCACACTTGGGAAGTCCCAAATTCAGCCACCCCGTTTCTCCACACCTGGCAGTACAGGACAAATGGCATAAAGCCGGCATGATGAGATGATCAGTAATTTCTTCTGCTCATGTGGTGCCATATGATTGTATGCTTTCGGGGTTTACAGTTGTCTTGTGTGCTTCAATGCTAGCATAGAGTTCAGCAGGAGTCAGTTAAGTGTGCATTTGCTGGGCGTGTATGTACTCATGTTTAAGGGAGAGTTTACTGGAATATGAATGTATATGTAGATATCATTTGGTGAAGGTGACTCAGTGGAGTAACTCTTGTCAGTCGTGACTGGTGCGCGCTCTGTCACATGCCTACAATTGGAAATAATTTGTTATGCTTAGCTGTGTAATTGACTAAGGAAACGACTATGGCTGTAGGCCTAACCATGGACACAGAATGACTGAGAAAAAAAAAAAAAAAAAAACTTGGCGAAGCTCATGAAGCCTCTTGAGAGCATGTCCAGGTCATATTTTCTGCCTAAAACAACAAAAAAGAAATAAGAAAGTATATCTTGCATATGAACATTAAGCCCATTTTTATGACCAGTAAAATTGTGACATTATTGTCATGATGATTAAGCACAAATTCTCATTACTGTAATGCAAAACCATCTCATTCTCATTACCGTAATATAAAAAAGTGATATATTCGAACGGTAAAGTACTTATACACTGAAAATAATGTGAATTAAATAAATACATAACTACATAAATACATGCGTTAGGTGCAGTGTTTATAAGGGGAAAATGTGCTTAATTATTATGAAAATTATTTTGTGAATACAGAATTTTAATGGTTTAAAAATATGCGTATTTTTCTTTACATATAGGCCTATATATGTATGTGACACACACACACACACATATAAAATATATAAATGTTTTGTGTGTGATGGATTCAATGTGATTCATTTAAACTCTCCAAATGAGCACAGAGTATAGCCTAATGTCTTTATTGATAACATCTGGCAGTAATTTCCCCACGCATTCTCTAGACAACTCTAGAAGAAAAAAAAGATGCCATAACTCTTGTTTTCTTTGAAAATGAACTATGGTCATTTTGCTGACAACTTCTGCCATGTGCGTTTCATTAACGCACTTCCACAGAAGAAAGGCCATGTGAGCATTCCTGCTATTAATTCAGCACATAGGCTACGTTTAAAGAAAAAAATCATTATATTTCAATAAGATGTCCTCACTCCGGTCTTTGTGAACATGTGTGGATGATCCATACACCCCCTCCTCTTATCACCAGATAGCCATCAAAAATCGGGAGGATTGGGAGTGTAGTCCATCAGTGTGGATGCACAGCGCCGCCATGCGAGCAGAAAAGGCAGTGCACAGATACTCGGTTGCCTTAGCGCTGATGAAGGAGGGAGGAGAGACTTCTGTTCAAGCTGGGAGAAGCGCAGAGGAAACTTCTCCTGCAGCTTGGCTTCTCACTCACTCCCTTTATTTGGCACTTTATTCTGGTTCCTGCTTTACCTACTTCGGAATGTATCTTTGATAACTCTAAACATAAATCAGCACTCGAAAAGTTCTTCAGATTTTCTGATCTTGGGTGAGTAAGTGAAGACTTACTTTTGCATAACTTCGGCAGTGCGTTTCTGTCTCTGAAGAGCTTTAGTTTGGAAATGCTCAGGCACTTACGCTATCACTTAGCTGCACATTGTTCGGTTATTCAATAATCTGTAAATTCTCACCTGCTGCTTATATTTGCTGAAAAACAATTTAGTAAAAAGAACAGACGGTTTTGAATTATGTGTGATTTCAAAACTCGTGGTATTTAATGTCGTAGTTCGTCCTATATGTCACATATGCGTGCTGCTGAACTTTTTGATTGATTGTAAAGCTTATTTGTTTATGATGGGAAGACGCATGAGTTTACAGTATATTGTATATCATATACTGTATATTGTCTAATGGGCCTACATTAGATCTACATATCTACAGTTATGGTGTAATCAGTATGATAAACAAACAACCTTTAAACCTAATGTAATAAAAGGTAAAATAACGAAACTTTTCTTGAGTAGTGCATATATAATATTTGCATTATAATTATTTAGTAATTCATCATGTCATTGGATCACCTGTGCTGATTGAATGTAAGCTGGAATAACAAGGTGTTTGTGGCAAAAGGCCATATTTCTGATTTGCTGCATTTTATTTCAGCTAATTTTAATAAACACGAAGGCCTAGCTGAGATAATGGTTACAAATACAAAATGCTAGTAAAACCTTACTAATTCTTTAGTATTGCTTCAGATGAACCCTTTTTTGAATCAGCTGGTTTGATGGAAGATGCTTATAATAGTAATAGTTAGTAGGCTACACTGAAAAAAATGATACTACACTTTTTTAAGGTAAGTGGTTGCAAACAATTTATTTTAGCTACATTTAAAAAATATATATATATTGAAAGTTACTCAACTAAATTTGTTTATTTAAATGTAGCTAAAATAAATTGATTGCAACCACTTACCTTAAAACATTTTTGTAAATTCATTTTTTTCAGTGTATGAATTGGCATCTGACAAAGTGAGATGAGGTCTAGAGAGAATATGACCTCAGATTAGTTGAACGGAATATCTGTTTCGAACATAGAGCAACAAATAACTGTTTCCTCTGATACAAAAGCAATCTTACTTTAGGGGACGGATGGGGGCTCAGAAAGTAACTTTTGTCTTATTGGACACATTTGATATATTAACCTGTACAATTGTTTTTAAATCCATTAATTCCAGTAATTGATATCTGACATGTGGATGAAAATCCACCCCCACAATCTATATGAAATTATCATTATTTTTTAAAATCTTTATACAGTAAAGAAAGACCGTGCAAAGACCGTTATTGGTCCATTTTGACTAGTGCTTTGAAAAGTAACAGTTGCATCTGTTTGGTGTTTCAGCAGCAGTCTGGACAATAAGTCACACATGAATAATAACAGTGAGAAACTTTATTAATTCAATTGAAACTACACAGTGAAAAGTCCTACAATCTTGGAGAATTATTATGGAAACAACTTCCGGGTAGCTAAGCCACACCCTTATTTTAAGCTAATAGAGAGCAACAGTGCCTGCCCATTTTTTCCAGTTGCCTTGGTCCCGAAAGCACGAGTAGTTGTTTACCATTCACTTTTCTTAAAGTGATTTTTTTTAAAAGTTGAGAACGAACTTAACTTTATAACTTAAGAGTTATAAGTCGTGAACCAATCCAGCCAGCTACGAGGTGAATGACAACATTACAAACTTTGATTTGAAGAATGGTTGTCTGATTCGTCAAGCATGTAAACACACATCTTTGTGGTTATTGTAGGCAGTATTTAGCAACTTGATAGCAACTTGCATTAAAAAAACTTCGAAATTGAAGTTTGAGATAGAACTGTGTGTAATTTATGCTGTAGAACAAAACATGAAAGCCTCTTCAAGTAATGCTAACTACAGCCCTTATTTTACTCAAACCTTAAAGCTCCATTAAAAAAAGATTAATTTCATGAAACAAAATGCTAATACAAACTGAACAGCTCTGTTGCCATTCAACAACATTCAGAATCATGTACAAGGTCTTATTCTACAGACTGTTGATGAATCGCTGGCTCCAGTGGTATTCTGAGCATGTTGTGTTTTGATCATGGTTAACACATCATGTTTGCTTGTCTGTTTAGGAAGGAGAATGAGGATGATGAGGCTATCGATCCTTCTCCTGTTGTTTGTGGGCGTTCACATACAGGGCCAGATTCCAGCCAGCCAGACTCCTTGCGCAAGTAAGTAAACGCAGTGTTGCCAACTAATTTTCAGGGGAAGTTGCTAAAGGAAGTTCGATTTGTTGCTAAAAGTTGCTAAATGACATTGTGATGTCATTGCGTGATGACGTCATTACGTCATCTCGACGCAAAATTGTTTCACTACATTAAAAAAAAATAAGTGGTTGCAAACAATTTATTTTAGCTACATTTAAAAAAAATATATATATTGAAAGTTACTCAACTAAATTTGTTTATTTAAATGTAGCTAAAATAAATTGATTGCAACCACTTACCTTAAAACATTTTTGTAAATTCATTTTTTTCAGTGTATGAATTGGCATCTGACAAAGTGAGATGAGGTCTAGAGAGAATATGACCTCAGATTAGTTGAACGGAATATCTGTTTCGAACATAGAGCAACAAATAACTGTTTCCTCTGATACAAAAGCAATCTTACTTTAGGGGACGGATGGGGGCTCAGAAAGTAACTTTTGTCTTATTGGACACATTTGATATATTAACCTGTACAATTGTTTTTAAATCCATTAATTCCAGTAATTGATATCTGACATGTGGATGAAAATCCACCCCCACAATCTATATGAAATTATCATTATTTTTTAAAATCTTTATACAGTAAAGAAAGACCGTGCAAAGACCGTTATTGGTCCATTTTGACTAGTGCTTTGAAAAGTAACAGTTGCATCTGTTTGGTGTTTCAGCAGCAGTCTGGACAATAAGTCACACATGAATAATAACAGTGAGAAACTTTATTAATTCAATTGAAACTACACAGTGAAAAGTCCTACAATCTTGGAGAATTATTATGGAAACAACTTCCGGGTAGCTAAGCCACACCCTTATTTTAAGCTAATAGAGAGCAACAGTGCCTGCCCATTTTTTCCAGTTGCCTTGGTCCCGAAAGCACGAGTAGTTGTTTACCATTCACTTTTCTTAAAGTGATTTTTTTTAAAAGTTGAGAACGAACTTAACTTTATAACTTAAGAGTTATAAGTCGTGAACCAATCCAGCCAGCTACGAGGTGAATGACAACATTACAAACTGTGATTTGAAGAATGGTTGTCTGATTCGTCAAGCATGTAAACACACATCTTTGTGGTTATTGTAGGCAGTATTTAGCAACTTGATAGCAACTTGCATTAAAAAAACTTCGAAATTGAAGTTTGAGATAGAACTGTGTGTAATTTATGCTGTAGAACAAAACATGAAAGCCTCTTCAAGTAATGCTAACTACAGCCCTTATTTTACTCAAACCTTAAAGCTCCATTAAAAAAAGATTAATTTCATGAAACAAAATGCTAATACAAACTGAACAGCTCTGTTGCCATTCAACAACATTCAGAATCATGTACAAGGTCTTATTCTACAGACTGTTGATGAATCGCTGGCTCCAGTGGTATTCTGAGCATGTTGTGTTTTGATCATGGTTAACACATCATGTTTGCTTGTCTGTTTAGGAAGGAGAATGAGGATGATGAGGCTATCGATCCTTCTCCTGTTGTTTGTGGGCGTTCACATACAGGGCCAGATTCCAGCCAGCCAGACTCCTTGCGCAAGTAAGTAAACGCAGTGTTGCCAACTAATTTTCAGGGGAAGTTGCTAAAGGAAGTTCGATTTGTTGCTAAAAGTTGCTAAATGACATTGTGATGTCATTGCGTGATGACGTCATTACGTCATCTCGACGCAAAATTGTTTCACTACATTAAAAAAAAAAAAATTTTTATATGTTAATTTAGATTTGTTCGTAAAATAATATAAATGCATAATATAATGTTAAAATATAAATAACTTTTTTTCATATACAACATTGAATTATTGAACACTTACACATTTTT
>NW_015655406.1:1268915-1291813 GCF_001515625.1 Sinocyclocheilus rhinocerous
GTTACAGTTTTTGACTGGCATGTCTCTTTGACTAGTGCATTTTTTGAGCCTATATTTAGTATAAGTAAAATACTTAAGTACTGTTAAAATCAGATACTCTAAGACTTTTACTCAAGTTGTTTTGGAATTGGTGACTTGTAAGGTGTAGTGGAGTAATTTTCACTGTAAGGTATCTGTACTTTTACTCAAGTATGGTTTTTAGGTACTCTTTACACCTCTGGTAACCGATTAGTCTGTATTATTCTATGAATGCATTATTTGTTCATTACACCTATGTTTTAGTTAAAAATATGGATGGAAGCATTCAATTGATCAAAGGAGACAGTAAAGACATTTATAATGTTACAAAAGATTTATATTTGAAATAAATGGTGCTCTTTTGAACTTTATATTCATCAAAGAAAAATGAATTCAGCTTTACATCACAGGAATAAATGAAAACAATAATAAATCTTACAATTTATTTTTTACCACATTGAAAATGTCTTTATTGTCACTTGTGACCAATTTAATCCATCCTAGCTGAATAAAAGTTTTAATTTCTTTCTTTCTTTTTTTTAGTCTTACTGACATTTTCTAGGATTCTTTGATGAATAAAAACTAAAAAATAATAAAAAACAGCATTTATTTAAAATATATAATTATTGTACCATTATAAATGTCTTTATAGTCACTTCCGACAGATTGAATGTTGCCTTGCTGAAAAAAAAAAAAAATTTATATATAAAAAAAAATCTTACTAACCCTATAGTTTTAACATATTATTTTAATGAATATAAAAATTATTTGATATTATTTTATGCTGTTTTAGTGACTTATGTTGCTGTGTGTGTTCTGTCTCTTCAGAACCAACCGAATGCCCAATCGACTTGTACTTTGTCATCGACACGTCTGAGACCATAGCTCTACAGGAGAACCCACCTGGCAGCTTGGTAAAGAGCATCAAAGACTTCACCACCACTTTTGCTACGAAACTAAAAGACGTTAACTATAAAGGTTTAGTTCAGATCAGCTGGTCTGTAGGAGGCCTTCACTTCTCCCAGCGGCAGGAGATCATCAGCACCATCACCAGTAAAGATGTGTTCATCGAGAGGCTAAAACCAATCACGTACCTGGGAAAGGGCACGTACATTGACTGCGCTATCACCAACATGACCCAGCAACTGGTCCGCTCACCGTCCAAACCCAATGCCACGCGCTTTGCTGTGGTCATCACCGATGGTCACGTGACAGGAAACCCATGTGGTGGGATCAAAGTGGCTGCGGAACGAGCACGTGATGAATTCATTAAGATCTTCGCTGTCGCATCATCCAGGAACCTAGAGGAGACGGGACTCAGGGAGATCGCTAACTCACCTGCTGGAGTTTATCGTAACAAATACATGGCGGTTGATCTCACGGGAGTGAGGCCAGTCATAGTGACATCAACAATCGATCGCATATATGACACAATGGTAATGCAATGCCTTTCATACTTTTCTTTTGGGTATACAGTGGTATAATACTCTGAAATTAAGATATTGGATGATTTTCAGACATATTTAATGATGAAAACATGATTTAGTACTTCATTGATGTTTGTTGTGAGCTAAGGACTATTATTATAATAATCTTCCTTTGGTGTCATTCTCTCTTACAGCTTCATCTGGCTTATCAAGAGGTGAGATCCATATCAGTTTACTAATATCTATTGATTTCAAGGATTTTTTTCATTGGGTGCCAACATGTTGAATCACTTTTTGTCAGAGCTGTCACTATATACTCCTACAAATAAAAGGAGGTTTTCTCAGCAATGAAACAGAAGAACCATTTTTGGGTTCCCCAAAGAACCTTTCATTGAATGGTTCTTCAAAGAACAATTTTTTCTTAGTGTGAAGAACATTTTTTAAATCTGAAGAATCTTTTTCCACCTTTTGTGGAACGGAAGGGTTCCATGGATGTTGAAAGTTCTTCATGAAACAATTAATGGCAATAAAAACATTTTGTTTTTAAGAGAGTATGATAGGTTCATAAAGGTTCTCCAAAAAAGGATTTTGTTTGAAGCATCTGGATTTTATTGTCCATATATATGTTTTGACACTCCTTATAGCTTCAGCAAATATTTGATGAACCATCTTCAAAAAATGGATTTTTATTTAACATTGCAATGTATAATCTGATTTCTAATTTAATTTCATCATTATTTTCCAGTGTTACTCTGCGAAATGTTTGGAGACTCCAGGACCTCCAGGTCCACAAGGACACAGGGGACAGAAAGTGAGTATCTTAAAAAACAAAATTTGACAGCACTGTCAGAAATCTTAACTATCAAGTAATTCCAGTCTGTTTTTCTTTTCGCTTAACACTTGATCTAACGCCTTGATTATTACAGGGAGCTAAAGGAGATAATGGCGAGCCCGGTCTTAAAGGTCAAAGTGGACGTCCTGTGAGTACAAACCAGTTCTCATGAACGCATTCGGTAAAATACAGCATTTCAACCAAAAACTATTCTACATCTAATTTGTATTCAAAGAGGCTCTCACACCAGTACTATTTGTATTAACTCATGTTAAAACCTACAGGGAGATCCAGGTATTGAGGGACCCATTGGACATCCTGGACCTAAAGTAAGTTCTTCACATTCCTCAGGCGCATTTAAATGTCTAGTCATAGACCAATATGTATTGGTCAGACCAATTAATCTGCATGTATTTTAAGATTATCGGCATTAAGTGATAAAGTGTTTTTGCTTGGCTGATTAACAGAAGGGAGCATCAGATAGCCTTGACAATATATAATTTTATTTTTTATGTTTTTAGTGAATTTTAAGTAATCATTGTGTTAAATGCTCAGTTCACTTTAAGCATTTCATTTCAAATTTTGTGTACATCTAATTAGCTGTCATTAAAATGCATTATGTATATTTCGGCATTATTGCACTGGATTTGTCCAATTTACTGCTTGTAACCACCCTGCTTTTTTTCTTCTTCTCTCATTTAGGGAGAGCCCGGTCTCAGAGGTGAAAAGGTAGGATTTTCTCAAAGTTATCTGTAAGATCTAACAAATATGGTTGACATATTGATAATGCACCAACAACTTTACATGCAAATTATGTGTTTTTAGGGAGAAATTGGAGCACAAGGGAGAAAGGTAAGTTCCTTAGACCATTTACTTATGATTTTATATTTTCTCTGTATGCAGAATCTTCCATGCTGCATGTATTTTGAAATATTTATAAACATTTTTATTCTTTCTGGACCTAAAGTAAGTTCTTCACATTCCTCAGGCGCATTTAAATGTCTAGTCATAGACCAATATGTATTGGTCAGACCAATTAATCTGCATGTATTTTAAGATTATCGGCATTAAGTGATAAAGTGTTTTTGCTTGGCTGATTAACAGAAGGGAGCATCAGATAGCCTTGACAATATATAATTTTATTTTTTATGTTTTTAGTGAATTTTAAGTAATCATTGTGTTAAATGCTCAGTTCACTTTAAGCATTTCATTTCAAATTTTGTGTACATCTAATTAGCTGTCATTAAAATGCATTATGTATATTTCGGCATTATTGCACTGGATTTGTCCAATTTACTGCTTGTAACCACCCTGCTTTTTTTCTTCTTCTCTCATTTAGGGAGAGCCCGGTCTCAGAGGTGAAAAGGTAGGATTTTCTCAAAGTTATCTGTAAGATCTAACAAATATGGTTGACATATTGATAATGCACCAACAACTTTACATGCAAATTATGTGTTTTTAGGGAGAAATTGGAGCACAAGGGAGAAAGGTAAGTTCCTTAGACCATTTACTTATGATTTTATATTTTCTCTGTATGCAGAATCTTCCATGCTGCATGTATTTTGAAATATTTATAAACATTTTTATTCTTTGTCTAACAGGGTGTTGCAGGAATATCTGGCAGAAATGGAACAGATGGGCAGAAGGTTAGTTATGGTAAATGTGAGGTAGTGAAGTGTGGATAGCAAAAAATAAAATAAATAAAAGATAAAATAAAAATGACTATTTTTTTAAACAGGGAAAAATTGGCAGGATTGGCGCTCCTGGCTGCAAAGGTGACCCTGGTGACAAGGTGTGTGAGTCTTTTCCTTTGGGTAATAGATTCTTGTCATGCAAGTCCATTAACAGGTGAATGTTTCTTTTACAGGGTCCTGATGGCTATCCTGGAGCTGTTGGAGAACCGGGTCTTCCAGGGAGTCTGGGAGAAAAGGTACCTGATAAATTATAGAAAAAAGAAAAATTGACATTTATAAGCCATTAATTAGGCTTATTGGTTTGATGTGTCATGGTTTCTCACTTTCTTCTCAGGGTGATCCAGGTCGTCCAGGAAGACCAGGCCCACCTGGGCCAGATGGAGATCCTGGACCCAAAGTAAGATTTCATAACCACAGAGATTACATTATTATTAGCTATTATCATAGACTGTATAAAAACATGAACGTAGTGTCCGTGACGTCACCCGTAGGTTTCTGAAGAGAATTTTTGAAGCCCAAAGTAGAGACCTGTGGATTTTTCAGTCCCGCTCCCGCAGAAAAATATCTTATCTAGTCCCGTTCCCGCCCACGACATTCATGACTTGTCCCGCTCCCGCCCGCAAAAGCCTGAATAAAATTAATCTATATAGATTTTTTTCAGTACATCGAAGAAATTTACATTAAATGGTTCTGTAACATTTCCTAAGCTCCACAACATACCAGCATAAACACTCCCGATAAAATAGTTGTTATTTAGGCTAAGCATCAACATTCACAACAGAAAAGCAAGCATGGGCTGCTGCGTGCATGGTTTGGCATGGCAGTATGCCAGCAGCGCTTCCTTTATTGTCACTAAAAACTGACATCGCAGTTAATTGCGATCTCATAAAGTCAATAAATATATGCACAATGAATCTTTCACAATGTCTACACTTCGTGTGTTAAAATGAGAGGATGTCGTGAGCACGCAATTTCAGCACTGAGATTGGAGATATGTAGATTCTAACTTAATCACCTCTGATTGGTCATTGCGTTCCAGAAATCAACAGCTGAGTCTGTGATTGGCTACATTGCGCAACCCTTTAAATACGTGTTATAAATAGAAACTATGCCTAGCTTGCACGTCAATCATTTAAATGTTAATATTAGTTGTTCTTTTTGCTTTTGTGCAACAGATAAATAACAATTTATATGTTTTAGACACTTTATGTTTAGATAATTTCTATTTTGCGGGAGTCCCGCGAATCATTTTATTCTCCCGCATCCCGCACACACACGAGTCTCTTCCCGCCCGCACCCGCACTCGCCCATCAAGAGTTGTCCCGTGCTGCACCCTCTTGCGTTGGGTCCCGCGGTACTCCTGCGGGAGTGCAGGTCTCTAGCCCAAAGTGGGCGTTGCCGGTCGTCGCCATCTTGGCAGCGCGTCACTCCCGGATAATCGAAAATGGGCAAAGAGGCGGGACGTGGGTGGCGCTGATTGCTGAAACCACGCCCACTTAGCTCGACGGCGATGACAGCAGCGGCAATCCACCTGTCACTCAAGTGGCCACGCCCTTAATTATGCAGAATTTTAAAGCTTAATATAATTTAAACGGATGAGTTATAAAAAAATTCACCCCCCTCACAGTTGTCATGAAGGGCAAAATTAGCTATATAGAAAGAGGCGGGACGTGGGTGGAGCTGGTTGCTGAAACCACGCCCACTTAGCTCGACGGTGGTGACAGCAACGCAAATCCACCTGTCACGCAAGTGGC
The DNA here is from genome assembly GCF_001515625.1 of Sinocyclocheilus rhinocerous. Taxonomy (NCBI): domain Eukaryota; kingdom Metazoa; phylum Chordata; class Actinopteri; order Cypriniformes; family Cyprinidae; genus Sinocyclocheilus; species Sinocyclocheilus rhinocerous. The sequence goes on from NW_015655406.1 coordinate 1,274,641, forward strand.
CACGCCCTTAATTATGCAGAACTTTAAGGCTTAATATAATTTAAACGGATGAGTTATAAAAAAATTCACCCCCCTCACAGTTGTCATGAAGGGCAAAATTAGCTATATAGACCAAAACCATTTTTTGTACCAGGCTGTAAACATATTTTTTTCTGCTGTAAAGTTGGGCATTTTAACATGGGAGGTCTGTGGGATTGACTCCCTTTTGGAGTCAGTCTCTAGCGGCCAGTCGATGAATTGCAGTCACTTCCGTGTTGGTTTCAAGAGAGAGACTGGAAGGTTGCCGCTTGGCTATTATCAATCATATTGTAATGTGCTCTCTGACACCCCCTACAGGGAGAGAGAGGAAGTCCCGGATCACCTGGATTTCCTGGCCAGAAAGGATCTGCTGTATGTATTTGTTTTAATTATGGTCATTACTGTTATTTTAACATTGTAAATTAGAGATGATGTTAACAAAAACTTTGTTTTGTTTTATAGGGGATAGCTGGAGGACCTGGACCTAAAGGCGACCCTGTGAGGAATTATTTTTCTGTCATGTTTGCATTGTAAAACTACAGTAGGTGGACTTGATATTTACAATTGTATTTTTAGGGAAGACGAGGAGACTTTGGACTTAAAGGCAGCACTGGGCCTAATGGGCCAAAAGGAGAAAAGGTAAGTGTTTTTGTGAAAATTATAACTTTACAAAGAATTAGGTCTCAGTTTAGTAAGTTTAGTGTGTGGTTCTCATTGTACTGTAAACTCAGATTGCATGAGGGGAGACAATGTTATTTAATTTAACAATTATTTTAACAATGTCCTAAATGATTAATTGAAGTATTTATAATGTTTGACAGGGTGAACCAGGTCCTGAGGGAACAAGGGGTCTTCCAGGCGAGGTTGGCAACAAAGGTTCCAAGGTAAGAGTCATTGATTTGGCTGCTTAAAAACAGGTCAGTGTAGAAAAAATTGATTTTTATTGGTTTTATGGTGGACATGATTGAAAAAAATACATATTTTTTTTAACTTCTAGGGGGATAACGGACTTCCAGGACCAAGAGGCTCACCAGGAGCTCCTGGAGAGCCAGGCAGAAATGTAAAAAAAAAAAACATTTTTCTAAATTTCATATTTGCCAGACATTTTACAGTACACAATGGCTGAAAATGTCCTAAACCAAAAGCAGCTGCCTTTTTGTCTAGCTGCTTACGTCAGATGATTAACTTATTTTGCTGGATGAACAAGCAGCAAAGAACATGTTATCTCCATTATAGGGTTCCCAAGGTGACCCAGGTGATGCTGGCCCTAGAGGTGATCCTGGCCATCTAGGACCACAGGTACATCACACACAAAAAAATCTGATGGTTTTAAAATCAATGCTTGCATGTCTGTTATAAATACAAGATGCTGATTCCTTTGCTGTAGGGTGATTCTGGCAGACCTGGGTTCAGCTATCCTGGACCAAGGGGACCTACGGTACTGTAATGAGTTAAATTTGTAGTTGTACTGAATTAAATTTCAATTTAGAGAGCTTTAGATCACATTATATTTTAAGATTTTAGATTATACAAATAAAATATTACAATATACTATATATTTGTTCTACAGGGTGACAGGGGTGATAAAGGTCCGCCTGGACCCAGGGGAAGTAGAGGAGACTGCGGACCAAAGGGCGACCTGGGTTCAAAGGGAACTCCTGGAGAGCCGGTCAGAAAATTGACTAATTTTTGTTGCACATTTGCTGTTCAGAAATAAAATGCCATTTGCAACCAGTTTTACTTTCATAGTGTGATAATATTTTTTCATTTTGTTTCAGGGAGAGCCCGGGCCCCCAGGAGAACCTGGACGAAGGGGCCCTATAGGAGATCCAGGAAGAGATGTAAGTTTAATTTTTTAGTGCATATTAATGTTTAAAGGACGTTTGGGTAGGATTGGGTAATAAACAATATCATATTGAGATTGCAATAAAATGTATGTCTATAATGATGATAAGCTCTCGATATGGATTAATCTGACAGTCTATCACACAGCAGAAATAAACGCAACAACAGCCAGCGCATGCCGCTAATAAGTCTGCATGTTCTCTTTTCGTCTACTACACAAACTCAAGCAAGCGTGATGCTCACAGCATTTTCAGTGTCTGCTGTCTCAATATATGAAGTCATGAACACATGAACTTCATCTCCAGAGCTGCTCAGAGTCACTTCACTAGCATTTCATCATTTCATTTGAGAAAAAATACCGTAAATCATTTATAAACATACACCAACACAGGAGAGCACATCATTATCTAAATATGCCAACTGTTCATTGCAACTTCAAAATAAAAGTTAAAAAACAAGTTTGCATGTTTTGATGTCCACATGTTCTTGTTCAAGAAATGAAAGTGGCAGTAGCATTTCTATACTAAAGAAGTGGCCAAATATTAAAGATTAAGTGGACATTTGAATTAACCGTTGTTTAGTCAATATTAAACAATGATTGGATTGGCCTTTAGCGCCCTCTGCAGGCATTTGATATATAAGTTATGATTATACTTGTTTTATTACATTATGTATTTTTAACTCTTTTGTTCAATAAAACCATATGATTACTTGCTTTTGAAATTCTATTTGAACCAATTGTTTTTGCCTCATTGCTATTATATATGTATTTTATGTCATTGTAAAGTCTAGGTCTATTTTTATTTCCGCAAAAAAACAAACAAAAAAAATAATAATAATTATCCGATTGCTCGATTAATCGTCAGAATTACTTGATTACCAAAAAAATTGTTAGTGACAGCCCTAATATTTTTCATCCATGTTTTAATTTATAAAATTTTGTTGAACAGCGTTTTATTTGACAAAAAATGAAAACATAATGTTTTGTTGCAAATTAATTGTTATATTTTCTTTTGATTACATTTTAAATTAGTTTTAGTTTTATTAATTCATTTTATTTTTGTATTCAATTTATATTTAATCATAAAACAAAGAATTTATAGGGAAAAAACAAAAAACATAATGGATTTCATGGGGCCCTAAATAAACGGGTAGCTTAATCTGTGGAGTTCAATTATGAAAAAACAAGATATGTTTACATTCATTCTCAAGGTCTAACAAACATGTGGAAAGCATTTCCTTTGCCATTAATGGTAAATATTGTGATATCATTTGATATGGAAATAAATATTGATATGGTTGATATAGAAAACAATATTTTTGTCTATATTGCCCAGCCCTCCGTTTGGGATATTTCATTTATTTTGTCGTTGAAAAGTGCTTAAACAACAGTAAATGGTAACAATGAGCCAAGGTCTGAATGCTTGCAATTTAAGTAAACTTTTTATTAAATGATTTCAAACTGTGTCCTTAACAGGGTGACCCTGGACCAGAGGGAGACCCTGGCCTTACTGTAAGCATTAAAATTCAGATTTCGTAATTAAATTGCTCAAAACTACTTTATGACCGAATGTTGAATAAATACTATACATTTTCTCAGGAATGTGATGTCATGAACTACATCAGAGAGACCTGTGGATGCTGTGGTAAGATTCTCATACTGTAAATTTGCAGTAAAAATAAATGGATTGCTACAGTATATTCACTGAATGTTCTTGTCTGTTTCAGATTGTGAAAAGAGATGCGGTGCCCTGGATATTGTGTTTGTGATTGACAGCTCTGAAAGTGTGGGGTTGACCAACTTCACCCTGGAGAAGAACTTCGTGATCAACACCATCAACAGACTGGGCTCAATAGCAAAAGATCCCAATTCTGAAACAGGTAAAAATACATTGTGGAGCCAACGTTTGCATGGAGAAGCACCATTCATATTTACTTCAAGTCAATTTTACAATCCGAATGAGCTTTAAATACATTAAGTAGCAATGCACAAGTGGTTTAATTTGTGTTTGCTAAATTTCTCAGGAACTCGAGTCGGCGTTGTCCAGTACAGTCACAACGGAACATTCCAGGCTATTCGCCTCAACGATTCCAAGATCGACTCCATGTCCGCTTTCAAAGAAGCCGTGAAGAAGCTCGAGTGGATCGCTGGAGGAACGTGGACGCCTTCTGCCCTGAAGTTCGCCTATGATAACCTGATTCGCGATAGCCGGCGTGCTAAGGCTAATGTGACCGTGGTTGTGATCACAGACGGCCGGTACGACCCCCGTGATGATGACAAACTGCTCAATTACCTCTGCACGGACACCAACATTGATGTGAATGCCATCGGTATTGGTGACATGTTTGACCAGCCGGAGGAGAATGAAAGCCTGAAGTCCATTGCTTGCAGAAAAGATGGAAGAGTCATGGGAATGAGGCGTTTCGCTGATCTGGTTGCAGAGGATTTCATCGATAGGATTGAGACTGTACTCTGCCCAGGTGAGTCCTGACTTTACTATGCTTTTTAGCTTTATCCAGAAATAGAGTTTTCTTTTCATTACTTTTCTCTTCTTTGTTTTTAGATCCAGTGATTGTTTGCCCTGATCTTCCATGTAAAAGTGGTAAGTGTTGTTGTTCATACCTACAAAGATGTGTATGATTAACTTTCCTAATGGCTGAAAAGACATTCTGAATGTTTTTCTTTCAGTCAAGTCAATGTATACGGCAAGATTTATTATTATTATTTTCTTTACATAACTATAATCTTTTTATTATTTTATTGTTTTTAAATTGCCTTTTTTTCACAGGGTTTGAATGGGTTTTAAAGGGGCAAATCTCTATACAATGCATCCAAATAGTGTTATTTATTTACTATTACAATATTTATTAGTATTTTGACTTAAGTTTTAATTCAGTTTTAATTTTAGTTAAAATTTTAGTGATTGTGCTTTTGTCATTTTATTAGTTTTTGTGTGTTTTAATATTTCTGTTTAGCTTTCATTTATTTTTATTTAATTGTTTTGTTTTAGTAATTAAAAACGCTTTGGTGGACACGCAGCCTAATAGTTTCTGTGTCAGCCATGACAGCTAGAATGCTAATAATAATTTAAAAAAAAAACAGGTTGTATTTGGCCTATAAAAGTCATAATAATAATGTTTTCTCTGCAAAATAATATAAAATCCACAGAACTGTCTGGATTTGTTTGTGGGGTAAATTATCAACATATTTATAAAAAGTCATTTTTTTAGTATACATTTATGGTTCAGTACACATAACAAATGTTATACATTTGTACGGTTATACATCTCAAATGTATATGTTATGAATATTAATCATACACTTGTTATGTGTGATAACCAGCCCAGTCTCACAAGAGAAATGTCACATTATCAAAACAGTGGTGTGTAAACAGTTGTTTAGTGACATTTCCTTGTGAGTGTGTCAGCTAAATGCACAATGTGCAACGCAAAAGTTATCAAATCAAAAACTAAAATCAATCAAAACAGCAACTAGGCAGAGCCAGTTGCTAGGAGGCCCTAAAACTATTGTTTTAACACTCACTTGCAGATAACGCCCTTGCAGAGGAGTGGAAGGACAGTCCCATCCCAACCACTGTACTAAGCGTCCCAAACTTAATCAACAATCCACAAGAGGCCAAACACCCCGATACCTACACCAAGGCTGTAGCTACATTGGCTTACGCAGCCCAGATGGCTAAACTGTCCTCTGAACCTGACAAACAGAGATGGACTGATCTGTTCATTGACTCATTTAGAGAGATCTATTCTGATATGATGGGAGACCCAAACAAAGCTCTTGGCTTGTGTTAGGAAGCATGGGATTGGGCATTTTCAAAAATTCTAACTGATAGCTTCAGTGAAAGAATAGACTTGGCCTCGCTGTAGAGTTGTGCTCTCTGTAGAGAGTTAAGTAAAAACCTAGCTGGTCTATGCATGAATGTAGTATTTGCATTAACAATACTCAAAAGCAGTTGCTATTACCGCTCTTAAAGATGTAAAATTTCATTTGCAAGAAATAGCATGTAAAATAGTTAACATCATGGCCAACCACTTACATTTGTTTGCTAACCTCTGCTAAAAGCAATTCCCTGCTATGAAAATGTGAAATGGCAACCTTTGCCTCTTGACCTCGATGCCTGCTGCTCTGTAATTCAAATATATGAAATGAACACATTTTGAAGAATAGCTGAACAGCTCTTTGACACTTTGCTTGCATGGCATGCTGTCATTAGCTTTGCCTGGTTTGCTTGAATCCTCAGGGCCTCTAGGACTTGAAGGCATTTTAATCTTTTATAAATATGGCGGGAGACGCTTTGGTGTTTTGAATATGAAAGATAGTGGTAATTGATACTTGAAGGGTAGTTTACATTCAAAAATTAAAATTCTGTCATCATTTACTCATCCACATTGTTTCAAACCTGTATGACTTTCTTTTCTTTCTTCCATGGAACACAAAAGGAAATGTTTTAACTTTCCATACAATGAAAACATATAGTGACCAGGGGATTTCAAACTCCAGAAAGGAAAATAAAGACTCCATAGAAGTGTTGTAAAAGTACTACATCGGTAATGGGAAATTCATACAGGTTTTAAATCACAAAATCAGGTAATGATGACAGAATTTTTTATTTTTTGATTGATCTATTCCTTTAAAGCATCTGTACATTAGTACATAATTAATTAGTTTTGCACTTTGCACATTAAGGCTGAATTCACAAGCCTGTAGCTTCTCAGAGGTTAGTGAAATATCAATGGAGCTTTTTAGTGCTGCTTTACCATTGTCGACCTTCAAAGACCCACTATAATGTACAGAAATAATTTATATGATGATCAATTAGGGATTTTGTATAAACCGCTTTACCAATGCTATAGCATACAGTTTTATTCTTTAAAAAATAATTCAACCATTATTCTGGTTAAATTTAAGTATATTTTCTCAATTGCCCCAAGAGTTAATCTGCTTTTAGGCAACAGAAGGCTTTAGAGAGTCTCTGACATATAATTCTAATAGCATTCATGTACTACAATGGCAATTCAGTAATACTTTTTGTAGCCTCCTAACTGTTAATGGCAATTTATGTGGCATATATTGCATGTTTGATTATCTCAGTGAATCTTTTTGAATGGAAATTCATATCAGAGTGAATTAGCTATGTACGTCCTGATATTGACTGTCCGTGAGTGAAAGAAAAATGGACTGTGTACAATTCAGAATACTTTTTTTTTTTTCAGTCTGCCATTATGGTCAATAATGAGATTTTTCTTGGTAATACAAGATTATGTATATTTAGTAGCAAGTATATATATACATGACACTATATCAGAAATGTGCAATGAAAAAATGGCAAGCTCTCGGACTGCAAGAAATGAATTAATGAACTTGAATTATTTGTAACAAATAAATATCTTTAGCAATGAAATGCTTATTTTGTTAGATTTATATACTCTTAAATTAACTTTATCTTATTTAACTTTATCCACTGGAGCAAATCAAGCTTGAAGTACCATCTAAATGCAAAGCATGTCACCTAAGACAATTATTGCTGTTTTTGTATTTTGTAGAGCCAGCTGTAGCCAACTGCATCCAGCGGCCTGTTGATCTCATCTTCATGCTGGATGGCTCAGAGCGCATGGGTCAGGAGAATTTCCGCTATGCACGTGAGTTTGTGGAGAATGTTGCTAACCGCCTGACCCTCGCCCGGGGAGACAACGATGAACGTAATGTCAGGGTGGCTCTTCTGCAGTATGGTGATGAAAACCAACATCAATTGGCCTTCACACTTACCAACAACTTCACCCTCGTCACTGATGGCCTTGCCAGCATGAGGTACCTGGATTCTACTTCCAATGTGGGAAGCGGTATTATCTACGGCGTCAACAACATTGTCACGAGTGGAGGCACCCGATTGGCTAGACGAAATGCCGAGCTGTCGTTCGTCTTCATCACCGATGGGGTCACCAGCAGCAAGAACCTGGAGGAAGGCATTAGCTCGATGCGCAGAGCAGAGGGCGTTCCCACTGTGATTGCCATGGGCAGCGACGTTGACAAGGAGATCCTAGCAAAGCTTTCGCTGGGAGACCAGACGGCCATTTTCAGAGGTCAGGATTTTGCCAGTCTGAACAAAGCCCGCTTTTTTGACCAATTCATTCGGTGGATCTGCTGAGGGGTGGGGTGGGTTTTTAGTAAATGGTGGGATTGGTGTGTCATAGGGTTCAGTACAATAGAACAGATGCATTTTATTTACACTAAATCTATGCAATTTAAGTACTTATATCTTGTTTAAAGATTTATGACAGCTTAGGATAACCTGCAACACTCTCATGGGCTTTTCAACTCAATGATTTCACCAGTGGAGATGGGCTTTGAGTACAGGAAGACACTGCAGTAAACCAAGAGGTTAAGTTACTAGTAACACCCCAAACAATATGTACTGAATGTGTATTTTGATAAAGTTGCAATTGTAGTTTCTGTACTTTTATGCTGAAAGGCCTCTAGAATTTTTGTTTTATATATTCTTCTACACAAGGTGCTAAACCAGAGTAAGACTGGAGTTTTGTATATCATTATCAAATGCACATTGGTAAAAAGTGCACTAATTCAGGGGTACAAGAATTTGAAAAAAAACACTTGCCACATTCATTCTGTATCACTTAAGATACAATTATGTCTAAAAACATTGTTAAATTTAATTGTCATTGACTTAAAAAGGGCCTGAAGTAGCTAAAATAAATCAATGCCACCTTCCACAGCATGTTCACTCTTGAGCCAACACATGCTTAGAAGTCCAGTGTTTCAGATTAAACATTGACTTACAGTGAAATATAGAAAAATTCATCACCTACATTTTAATGTAAAGGATAATTATGAGACTATTATTAGCACCACAATCAGTCACTTAATAAGAACCAAAAAGGAACATTTGACATGCTGTTGAACACTTGAATGAAGATTTTCATAGTTGCTGTCAAACTGAAATTTTAGTACAATAAATAAAGCTGTGGTAACACAACTGAGGTGTCTGTGGTTTTTGTTATTGAAACTCAAAGTCTCTGAACATTGAAGAAAATATACAGGCCAGAAATGTGTGGCACTTTTGTTGTGAGTGTCAAGTTATAAGTATATTTACTGAACAGTTGAACAGTGTTGATGAAACTGTTTCTTTAAACGCACATGGCCCAGGCTAACATCACACTGGCCTCATAAAACTAGAGAAACTTTACTTTTAGCTTTCAGTGTCAATGTCCTCACTGTGTTTTAATGCACTCACCGTGAACCAATGAAAAGACGAGCTTCTACATAAAAACAAATCGCGTTTGGTCCAGAGCGCACACCGTAGGCATACCCCAATGACAAACATAACCTAAACGGACTCTTTAATTAACGTTTATTTAAGGTCTTGGTAGCGCTTAGCACGAGGAATAGGTTTGAATGGTTAGAAAATACATTCACAACCTAAACAAGCTCTTAAGAAAATAAATGCTTCTTTAAAATAGCTATAAATCTTCCATCTGGTCCTGGATGCTGGCCAAAGGCATACTGAACTTCCGGGGTTTCCTGTCACTCAAACAGCCGTTCGTCATCATGTGGGCGGGCTCACGTTTGCTGTCAACATCGGAATTCATGCGGGATGTGCAATACTTTATTAACATGCAGAGCTTTAATACTGTTTGTGTGGTGGGCTTGTTTATTTTAATCGTTTTTATTATGGACTAAATGGATGGACAACACCGCGGACATGACTTGGCTAGTCATCACGAATCACTGATAAGCTACTACAGTAAAGATCTGATTGCATGCTCTCCTCTTCCTCTAATCGACCAGGAAGCAGAAAGTTTTCTTTTTCATATCTTCTTAAATTCCATGTCAGGGTCATAAATAGATGACAGCATGAGGAGCCGCAGTAATTCAGGAGTGAGGTTGGATGGATTTGCCAGACTTGTCCAAGAAACAATATTATGCCACCAGGTTTGTTCAAAATATGACTGAGAATTCTATTCTATTCTATTCTATTCTAGTCTAGTCTAGTCTAGTCTAGTGTGTTATATATGCTGTTCTCTTCTACTCTAGTCTTTTCTGTTCTGTTCTGTTACATATTCTGTTCTATTTTGTTCTATATAATGTATTATTCTGTTACTCCCTACTATTCTATTTTACTCCATTGTTCTAATCTATATTATATATGTTATTTAATATATTCTGATTTATTCTAATAATTCTATAATCGGATCTATTTTAATTCTAGAATAGAATTGTGTTCGGCAGTACTCTCAGTATTTATACAATCAGTATTGTTTCTAATGTCTAACTGAATTATTAATTTAAAAAACAGTCCTGTCTAGTTTCTTGTGGTTGAGATTTGATTCTTCTGCACCATTGGGGCCATTCTGACAGGAGGAATCTAAAAATAAATAAGGCTTGAACAAAGGTCACCTTTAAATAACCCATGAGTGAGGAAAATATTTGTATTATCTGTTGCATGTGAATTTCTTTAAAGCAGAGCTGATGCTTTATGCACAACACAAGAAAATGTATAAGTAAAAATAAGTGATCAACATAACTATGTTGGATTTTTATTTATTGAATGGTTTAACATTTTTTTTCAGCAGGTAACTTGTGTTTAAAAATGTAAAACATAAAATAAAAGAAATCGGATGGAGCTTGTATTTCTAAAAATAAAGTAAATTCAGTAAACTAAGTCACTAAGTTACATGCTGTATGGCAAGCCGATTTAACATTTAATCTATAAACCGCACTAGTAGCTAATTTAACATTACTAGTACTTATTTTTTAGATACTAGTATCTTTTCCATTAAGTACTAGTACTTATTCATTAACTACTAGTGCTTATTCTTTAGGTACTAGTGTCTTTTGTAAAGTTACTAGTACTTATTCATTAGATACTAGTACTTAATCATTAGATACTAGTACGTTTTCATTAGATACTAGTACTTATTCCAATAGTGACTAGTACTTAATTATACTTTACTTGTTTAGAAAAATTAGAACTAGTAGTTATTTTTTAGTTACTAGTAACTTTTTAGACCAGAGATATCCTGAACTAAATAGATACTAGTACTTTTTAAATTTGCATTTCTGCTCAGTATGCTAATAGTATGTTGAATATTAATGAACCAACAACATATAAGAGAGAGATTAGACAGGAAACGGAAATAAGGAGACAGAAAGAAGGCGACGAGAAGGGAGAAAAAAAGAAGGCGCAACATGGCAGAAGTACTTATACAAATATGTAGAAAATGCAAGTTTGTTGAAAGATCACTAAGCCAGGGAAACCTTAGAAACGCACAGTTGATGGCCATTGAGTCATCATTATTAAATTTGAGAAGAATTGAAGGACTGTTATCTTCTGAAACGATGGAAGAACTTGTCAGTAGCATATCAGATCTCAGAGTTTTCGCCAGACAGTCACTCAGGGAGCGCAGAGAAGAAGCTTTCACAGTCCCTCGAATTCGCTCAGGTATGCTATCAAAACAGATATTATGGAGTCACGGCATCTTTCAGCTACGAGTGAAACGCGAGGCGGCGGTCTAAGGTTAATAGTTCCCCCGCCGAACAGCAGCCCATAACCGGCTCAGATTTCGGCGACACATCGGGCACGAGAATTAGCGCTATTTCGGTGAAAAGTGATTACAGAGAACGGTTGAATACACTTAAATCAAAATGCTACTTTTAAATGTTACATTTTTATTTCTAAAATATTTGTTAAACGAGTTTAAATTTAATATTATAAACTATGCTGTATTCACCCAAATAAATTCAAATTGTCTTATATTTTGGTCTTTTGATTATTGCCTATAGTAATTCTGTGTGAATTTAAATTTCCAGCCCATTTAAAGCCAGAAATATAATAATTTTCACACAGTAAAACGCTTAAGGCATAAATAAACGCATTGCGTACTTATTTTGAGCTCATCTATGTAGTAGGCCTAGCTTATGATTTACTAATAATGTGTAGGCCTATACGGAGTTTGGTCTTTCAAAAACACTCTCAATTAACGCGCCACGTTAATATTTTAGAATGTCCCTGATGCAGAAAATTCAGCTGTACATCACAGGAATGAATAATTATAAAAAAATGTATTTGCATTAAAACCAGTTATTTTAAATTGAAAAAAAATACTGCACAATATACTTTTATCACGTGCTGCTCGCTACAATGATGCTTGCAATGTGAATCAGCTGTTAAACTAAAGACTGCCGCTGATCCAAATAGAGCAGCTGCCAGCTTCACAAAGTCTGTTCAGCCACATATTATCGTTTTTTCCGTGTTATAAACATTTAAATAACAGAAGAACTGGGATAAAATTGTATAGTTAGAGCATAAACCGTGCTAGCAAAGTAGCCTAACCTATTGAAAATGTTTTGGTATTAATGTATTGTATCGATTATTAGCTATAGGCCTACGCCAGTAAGTGACCGTTTAAAAAGTTTTTGCCATTGAATCATTCATAAACTCTCCATTACGAAAATTAATTACTACAAATAAAACAAAAAACGTGGTTATTAAACATTGTAACCACAGATTTAACCATATGGTTTTGATACAGTAACCAGTTTAACCGTGGTAGGCTGTTTGTAGTAAAACTGTGGTAATACCAATGGTAATCAGTCTGCCAAAAAACACACTTTTACTGTAATAAAACCATGGTTAATTTTCATAAGGGCTGATTCTTCCAATAATGAAACAAGTATTTACAATTACAATAAGAGAAAAAAAAATATGAATGAGACACTGATTCCTTAATCGACTGAAGCAATGAACATTTTACCTCAGTGTAGACGTAAATGTAGACGTTATTTTTAGTTGCCTCATATTTTTTTCTTCAGAATTGTGTCAGTCGCGATTTCTATTTTAAACAATTCAAAATGTATCCAGATTCGTGCAACTTTAATAAATAAGTGTGCTTCTTCTCAAGTACATTTGATTTGTCCAATATACTTTTACACAATCAAACAAGACGTAACAAAGCAAACCTTTTATTTTGATTAAAATGTCTGTTTATAATTGTTGCTAGTGAATTTTGCTTAACAGCACTTGTATAATGGTTCTGTGTATATTAATAGGTCGGCGAGGGAGACCCAAAATCACAGTGACGAGGCAGCAGTTGGAATTCTTTATGGCACAGGGCTACACCATCAAGCGCATGGCTCGACTTTTGGGATGTTCTGCATCATTTCTATATAAGAGGACAAAAGCGTTGGGGATGTCAATTAGGCAGTCAAGTTCATTGACTGACCAATTTTAAATGTTAATTTATTTTAATTTAGTTTTAATTATCATTGTACTTAATTTAGCCTATTAATTTCACATTGTGTTCTACAACATTAAATTACTGTAAATATGAACTTTGTAGCCACTGATTTTTTTTAAACCGTGTTAACATTTTATTTATATCTTATAAAACCACCTGGGAATTATGAACATGCAAATACAAACATAAAAAAAATTTGAATTCATACCAGTTTGCGGAGTGTGTGAGTAAACTATAAAAATGCTTTTTATTTGTTGATTTTTTTTGTTAAGACTGAAGTTCTTCAATTATAATACTTTTAATCAAATTCTTTGTGTCATTGTTTGCATACTACATCACAGATGATGAGAGCATTACTGCGAGCCGAGGGATTGCTGGTAACACGACACAGAGTGAGAGTGATGTTAAGTAACATTGACCCAGCAGCTGCTGCACGTAGATGGAGTGCCGCTGTAGCCAGAAGAACATATTATGTGCCATATCCAAACAGTCTGTGGCACATGGATGGGAATATGCGCCTTATCAGGTATTTACGATTTTGTTAAACCCCATGTTCTTGTGTGACTGCCTTTTTGTTAATTAATCAATTAAAGCAAGCAAGCAAATAAATAAATAGAAATTCTAGGTCTAATTCTAGTTGGGAAGTGATCCTTTTAACTGATTTGCAAATAATAATTTAAAATATGCACACATGCACTTTTATTTGTATGCCAAATATGTTGAAAATGCAGAGCAGTTTATTGTCTTGTCACATTCAGCTAGAAATCACATGAATCGTGTAAATCAGTGGTTCTCAAATTTTTTATACAAAGTACCACCTCAGAAAATATTTGGCTCTCCAAGTACCACCATAATGGCCCAGTTGAAAAAAAAAAAACTTTAAATAAGCTTTAACATTGTAAATGTTCACAGTTTGAACATCAACACTGCACTGTGCTTACATGCGCTTACAAAAAAAAAACTTAATGATTAAATTAAAATGTGTTGTACCTAAAAGTTAAATTAAAATGTGTTGTAACTAAAAGTTAAATAAAAAATGTACTGTACTTAAATATAAAAACAACTTTACTCAAATAAAGATTAAATTAAAATGTATTGTTTTAACATTAATTAAATTTAATTTAATGATTCCTCTGCGTACCACTAGAGGGAGCCTGAGTACCACTAGTGCTACTCTTACCACACTTTGAGAACCACTGGTGTAAATGATTCCATATTTTTAAATTCAAAACGACCACACTGGAGGGAAAAAAATTAAGCAGTTTGCAGTGCTGGATATTACTGTTGGTAGTTCAACATTTCAACTGTAAAACAGTTGTCATGTATTGAATGTGTCACTACTTAAACCTCACTCTCTTTCAGTGTTTAAACCGACGCTTTGATTTTGACCTTGACAAGTGCTGTTAGAAGGTTGAGGCAGATCAGCCTAAAAATATAATGGAATTTGGCAATTTCTAATTCTTTGTTGGGACTTGTCCCCCTCATGTCTATAGTGGTCACGGCCCTGTTTAAAATGTTATTTTTTCCCCCCCTTAAATAAAGTAAACATGTTTGAAAACATGATGTGAAAACAAATCCAAATAGACAATTACATTAATTAGAAAAATTAACTGGTGCACTTCTAATAAAAATGTCACGTGACAATGGAGTGATCAAACAAATCATTGTTTATTTTTAATGTAGTATTTATAAAGAATTCACAAAGTATGAATCTGCAAAATGGCCTAAAGCAGTCCATTCTGCTCCTGGGGAGGCCACTCTTCTGCATGTATTAACTCCTATACCTAATTAAACTCACCTGAAACAGATAATCAAGGTCTTAGTAGGCATGCTAAAAACTTCGAAGAGGTGTTATAATGTTCTTATAATAAGAACAACTCATTTTATTTAGTCTCTCCAAACCTACATTTTTAGTTTAGGTCCAGCTTGCCTCAACACACCTGTAATGTCTAATGTTGTGTTAGTGTTGTAATGTTTAATTATAATACTATGTTAAAGAACACTAGGGGAGATGGTCCTCACTGCAGAACACAAGATCCAGGGGGCGTGGTTGGATCCAGTTCCAACTCCTCCCACCTTACATATACCTAAACTTACCCGTCTACACCCCCTGATTACTAAACCCACTCATCTCCACCCCTAAACCTACCCATCTCCACCCCCTAGATCTGGATCCAACCACACCTCCTGGATCTTGTGTTCTGCAGTGAGGACCATCTCCCCTAGTGTTCTTTAACATAGTATTATAATTAAACATTACAACACTAACACAACATTAGACATTACAAGCGTGTTGAGGCAAGCTGGACCTAAACTAAAAATATAACAATTACAAATAGTCTAGACTTGCAAAATAACTTTCTGGTGCATGTTTTTTTTTTTTTTTCTTAAAAGCCACGTGTGTTTACGGACTTCCATCCAGAGTGCGGTCAGATCATGGTGGAGAAAATACACAAGTGGCATTGTTCATGAATCTTGTTCATGGTGTAGAGCACAGAAGCCACATCACAGGGGAATCTGTGCACAATCAGAGGATCGAGCGTCTTTGGAGGGATGTTTTCCTGCATGTTTTGCACTGTTTCTACAATGATTTCTACAGCCTTGAAGACAGTGGCACTCTAGATCCTGAAAATGACATTCACAAGGTTTCTCTTCAGCTTGTGTACTTACCTGAAATACAAAGTAGACTGAGCAGGTTTCATGAAGCATGGAATCATCACCGTCTAAGGACAGAAAATAACCGAACACCCTCTCAGATCTGGACAGATGGGATGCTGACAAACATGGGAGTAGATAGCACCTCTATCAACCATGTATTTGGTGATGATCCATTCAGAGAGCACAATATAGAGGCACTTCTGGCACAACATGGAATTCACAGCTTCCCGCTTGAATTGGATGACCAGTTCCCTGCTGTTAATGTCCAACAACCCAGTGTTGACCTTAGCCAGGAGCAACAGGGAGATGTTTTGAGAGCCATAGAAGGCATTATGTATATCATACTACAAAAAAAATCAACACCCTTTCAAAACTCTTTGCATGTCTTTATTTTTCAGTTATGTCTATTAAAATTGATGCAAAACAAAATTTGATGCAAAACTCTCAGACCCTTTTTGAAACCCTTATTTTTTTCAAAATAAGTATTAAGAACAGTTTAAAACTCTTTCAGCATAAAACTTATCAAATTTACTGGGATTTAATATTTAAGGTTTTTCACGAACTTGTTGGATTGTCACCAACTAACTTTTTCTAAACTCCTTAACCATTTTTTTACTTTGCAGAATGTAAATTGAGATCTCAATTTTTGAAACCCAAAACAACAAACTTGTCAGCAAAGTAGATGTTTACATTTTTCTCATCCTATTCTTGACCAAACCCTTGCGTGTTGCAAATGGCAAAGTCCATATTAGACTTAAACATGTCATAGCTCTTGTGCAAAGGGAGACGCAAGCAGTTGATGCACGTGTTTGCAGTTGGAAACTTCTCTCTCTGTGAAGCATACCAAGGTGAAGAATCGACCGGGTGTAAGAACTCAATGGATGGCTGTGGCTTTAATCCAATTGCAGGCAGAACACTGCATCCCGTTGCAAATTTAAGAATTTTGTCTAGTGAGCAGCTAGAGTTGCCCTCTGTGAAAAGAATAAATAAACATGAAAAGGCTGAATAATTAGATCAGTGGTGTCCAATCCTGGGGCCTCATGTATAAAGCGTGCGTATGCACAGATTTGATCTTAGATTGTGCGTACGCTTAAATCCACGCCAGCGCTCATATTTATGAAAAATGTCTTTGGGAAATGTAAGCTGTTCTTGCAGCTCGCTATCATAAGTTAAAGAATTTGGACGATGACTGGTGATCTTTTATGTTAATGACATTAATTAGGAGTCGTTTACAAGGCAGAGAGCTGAAACCATTCATTTGCGCGCAAGTTCAAGATCATTTGCGATTCAGATTTCACATCTGAAAGAGAGGCGTACGTGCGTTTTCTGTGCGTACGATCATTTTATGAATCGCACGTACGCATATCTGAGAGATGAT
>NW_015655406.1:1292585-1296080 GCF_001515625.1 Sinocyclocheilus rhinocerous
TGGAAAAGAGCTTAGCGCCACGTCAGGGTCGGAGCAGACGTACACACTTTTGTTTGCCCGAGTGCTGCAGGTTTTTGGAAATATAAGCCATTCTTGCCGCTTGTAAAAGATTTGGACATTGTCAGGTGCTCTTTTATAAGTCAAGGACATTAATTAGACATTGTTTACAGGGCGGAGATCTGAAACTGTTCAGCTGCGCACAAATTCAAGATCATTTGCGATTCATATTTCACATCTGAAAGAGGCGTACGTGCATTTTCTGTGCGTACGATCATTCTATGAATCGCACGTACGCATATCTGAGAGATGATCGTAAGATCAAATTTAGGATGGTTTCTGCGCAACATTTTATAAATGAGGCCCCTGGTCCTGGAGGGCCAGTGTCCTGCAGATGTTAGGTGTGTTCGAGTTCATGCAGCGCTGCACAGACCAATCGGAGAGAGTTGCCTCTTGTAGTCAGGGGCAGAATTGAAAGCGGAGATGTCAAGTCAGACACTTTTACCGTTCTAAAAACACAGATTTGTGAGCATTGTTGCAATTGAAGATATTAGAATAAACCCAAAACACGTCATCATTGTCATGTGGTGAATTTGGCGAATCGTAAAACAGCTGTGTTGTCATCAGAGCTCCTGCAGTTGCTCTGGAGAAACTGCGTTGACTGACTTACCCGTCTGCTCTCGAAACACTCTTGCAGTACTTTGATGCGATACGTCACAGTGACGTAGCATCGGCGTTGTCTCAAGTCGGACAAAATTTCTAACCAGCATGCACTACTTCAAGTTGATCGGTCTGCGCAGCGCCACATGAAGTCGAACACACCAATTAGCTCCTACCCTAATTAAACACACCTAAACCAACTTATCAAGGTATTACTAGGCATGCTAGATCTTCTAAACTCTGGCCCTTGAGGTCCCCTTTCCTGCAGAGTTTTGCTCCAATCCAAATCAAACACACCTGAACAAGCTAATTAACGTCTTAAGGATTGCTAGAAAGTTACAGGCCGGTGAATTTAATCCAGGTTGGACCTAAACTCTGCAGGAAAGTGGATCTCGAGGGCCAGAGTTTAGAACCTCTGTGTTAGAAACTTCCAGGCAGGTGTGTTGGGGCAAGTTGGAGCTAAACTCTGCAGGACAGTGGCCCTCCAGCACAGAGTTTGGACATCCCTGCTTTAGAAAAAAAAAAACACACGAGGAATTACTGTCCTTTTGGATGGCATGTTTTCAATTTTCAAGCTTATTTTAATGTCTAGTTATCAAAGATATCAAGCCAAAGTAATTAAGTGTATCTTTTTTTTTTTTTGGTGTAAACGGTGCATATAGTTTAAGTGTTTACAGTTCCTATTACACAGGAAACCACCAACATACCAATGAGTCCAATTACTTGCCTTCTGCATCTAGAAGGTAGTCCCTCCAGAACGCGACTGTAGTGTTTTCTTCTGCCCGCTTGTTACTTCCAGCAATGGAGTAGCGAATATCAAATAACCGATCAAGGGCGTCTGCAGTAAGTGGCTGATGTGGGCTGCAAAAAAGGGGTCTGAAGGCTTCTTTATGTTTAACAACAGCCGTCAACAATCCTAGAGTCCTCAGGCCTTCCTTGAGTCTTCAAGAACAAAAAAATAAAACTTGAAATGAGATGGCGGATAAAAAACAAGAGGAAAACGTCTGTGGAACGATAAGGCAAGAAGTAGGACCCGTGTAAATATCGGATCAGCTTTCCAGTGCTGTAGAGAACTCAAGGAGCGGAAGGCCTGCAATTGGACGCCGAGGTTGCTTTGTTTCTTCTCAATAGGTGAGTAACACCGTGTCTACAACAGCTAAAGTCTGCCTACACTGGACGCGATCAAACGACCGTTGAAAACCATTTGAAATTTGTGTCAGCACGTCATAAATAGAATGCAGCAGCAGTTTTCTGTCGGGGATTTGTCGTGTTGTGTCGTGCCGCGCTGCATCTAGTGTAGACCATAGATATGTATATATATCTATGGTGTAGACAGCATCACTGATTATGAGTTCTATAGTATTTTGTCGCGCCGCGCCACTCGCGTCCGGTGTAGACACGGTGTAACATTGGTTTTGCTTTGTTTCACAGAACTAATCGTTGCCTGGGTTGCGTACGTATGTGTGGGGCGGAGCTATCAAAATAGGGGCAAGACCCTTTTGGGGTAGGGGCGTGTTTGTTTTGGTGATTTCAAATGTCAACATTGGCTACCAGAAATCGCTTACCCCACCTTTAAGTTGTCCATACCTATATGCATTTCTTTCTTCTGCTGAACACAACAAATTATATTCATACTATTTAAGTCAATAGGGACCAAACAACTGTCTGGTTACCCATTCTTCAAAATATCATCTTTTGTGTTTATCAAAAGAAAGAAATGCATACAGGTCTGGAGCAACTTAAGGGTGAGTAAATGACAGAGTTTTCATTTTTGGGTCAACTATCCCTTTAATGGTGCAACTGACTAATTAGAATGGACTATTCTTCATGTAATCATATATCATTATTACCGTTCAATTGGACCATGGAGTCTGTTCACAACTTGGAACAGTAAGATGTCTTGTAAAAGCAGATCTTTGTCTTTTAGGCATTTTACAGCTCGAAGGCATCCTGCATTTGCCAGGTATTCACTCATACACTCTGTTGCCTCACATAACTCATTATTTCAATTAATTAATTTCAACACATTTACAGACCTTCATCCATTTATAGAAATTTAACGCTTTAAGAGGTGTAGGCTACTGCCGGCAAGACATCGCCCCCACAAAAAACCACGTTAGGGAACATCACAAAAAAAAAATTTTTTTCCCTCCTACTTTATTTCTGCCCTGAGATATTTAATGTCAAATAAGACAGATATGTAAAATTTCCCTTGAGCACATTTCTCCTAGACCTTTATCAGCTTTTTCTCAGCAGGAGAATGTCCAAATGAAATTTTTTTTTATCCCTGAAAAAGTGATAAACGCACACCATCTGAGAGCATAAAGTTGTCTTACAGCAAGAGCGATTTGCCAGCAGACGCTGATTACGGTCATCGCAGGTTCTCCAGCGCGGCTGCACTAGGGTGATTCTATAATTGGAGATACATTTGGCATTGCAGAAAGTTAAGAAAAAAAACTTTTCACTAACAGATTTTTTTTTCAGTATCTTATTGAAAACATATTTAATTTTAATAATTCAGTGCTTGCCAAACACAAGTTACTTCCTTTTTTACTTAATTAAAAAACAGATGTCTTTATGGTATTGTTTGTCAACACTGTTATGGACAAATTAACCAATGTGTAGAAATAACAATAAATCATAACAGGAAAAATCCTTCTTCTTTCATTAGACAAATAGTCCTTACATTCCAACATTTGAAACTGAGATAATATTTCACCTATGCATACCTTAAAAATAAAAAAAAATACCTATGTCTTCACAGAATTGTCCACTTGGAGCAAATATTTTTCATCTGAAAATGTATTATATACAATATCCAGTTAAAAAAAGAAATGT
>NW_015655406.1:1296712-1305354 GCF_001515625.1 Sinocyclocheilus rhinocerous
TCCACTTGCTAGCATAAATGCTAAGAGCACATGGCACTAATGAAATCATGATTAAAAGACTTTTAAATAACACAAAGTGTGATCAATTTTTAAAAATCTGTTTTCCTTTTTATATTTTGGTAACAGAGTTGACACTTTATGAAATAACTCTTGGTGTAAGAACTTTTTAGATTAAAATATTTTCTTAGAGAGAGCACATAGACTTTTCAGTGCTTCATATCTTAACAGTGAGGGAAAGTGACATCATTTCCTGTATCTTACATATTTGTGGGAGATAATTCCACTAATTTAAAGGCAAATAATAAATAATGTTGTAGAATTAGGTAAATGACTCTTTAGGGCTTTGCAGAATAAAATAATGACTTCGGACACCAAATGTACCTGCAATTATAGAATCACTCACTAGCTTCAGAGACAGCTAATTCCGATTAACCAAAATCACTGTATTTTTAATGTCTTGCTTTAATAGGGTTACAAACTATTTACATGGTAGGCTATAGGCCTAATGCTATAGCGTAATGCTATCGCTACCACTTTGTTAATTTAAATGGGGAGTCATCTCAATTATCCCAACATTGTTCTTACTTTGCCAACATTTCTGTCATTATTCTTAAAATTAATGTAAATTATGTTTGCAACAGCAAGGTTTTTGAAGTGGCCTGGATGGCTGTGAGACCCCTGGGTGCGTATCCCAAAAGCAACTACGATCGCAATTCCATCGTTATCAATTGAGTTCAATGGAACTAACGACATAGCCTACTAACGATGCTTGAAACAGCTGGGAAATTAAAATTGTATAGGCCTACTGCAATTATATGGATGTTTTGCCATTCATGTAGGGTTATTAAAGTTAACTAAAACTATTAAAATATTTCTGTTGACTGAAATAGGCTACAGCTAAAACAAAATAGTCCTATAAGCAATTTTATGACGGAGAAAACTGAATAAAATCACATATAAAAAAATTAATAAATATCCCTATTTGCGAAATATATTTGACTTAAAAAAATTAACAAATTAACAACACGAAAGATATTTTTTTCCCCCTAACCTAAAGGGAACGTTCTATTTACGTTCCTAGAAGGTTCTCAGAAAGTTCTCTGAAGGTTCCTGGAACGTTCTCCTAACCTCTTTACTCCGATACCGCTGCTGTACAGTGACCATCCAGCACCCCCCGCGTCTCGTGGAGCGGCATGGAGGACGGACGGATATGGACCTCAATAATCAGTACTACAAACCATGTCTTGTTTTAAACTATTGTTTAATCATTAAAGATAATCAAAGCACATTTAACCATCATAAGGAGCATTAAATGAGATTGAATTATCCGTTAATATGTAAAATTTCTTTATTATAACCATTTACCATAATAACCCAGATAACGTTTCTTAAGCACCAAATAACAATGACTTCAACAAAATATTGGGTTTTAAAAATTTGAATTTTATTTTTACAGACATTAAAATGAATAACATTTATTTGACTTTAACTAGAATAACATTACATTCATTTCTTACCACTGAATTAACGATGATGTGCTTCTCTCTCTTTTGGTCCATAAACAAAAACTTCTCGGTTAATATCATGTTCTCTTCAATTAGACTTGTCAAATCTCTCTGAAATCACAATATTTACTCTCGAATTTATATTAATTATAAGTAATTATTCAATAAAGAGATCAATAAACGAGTGTTAGTCAGTCAGTAAAACAAAATGACCGGTGTTTTCTTGTTCGGAGTGTCTATTTACACTAAGTGCAAATAGCCCGCCTTGTTGGCAGAGGCTATTTACACTAACTCCACCCACCTACGTGTGATTGTATTTTATTTTTCATTACAAAAGACGGCTATCAACCATCAACATCAGTGGCGCAGATGGTAAGGCGTGTACCGTGCTCCGTTTGACGCGATCGACTGGGGTTCGAATATACCTTTTGGCAAACTTTTTTTTCTCCCTTTTCAAATTCAAATCACATCAGAAAAGTAAATAATCAAAAAGTTGAAAATAAAGTATGGGGTAGGGCTAGGGTAGGTGTAGGGAGGGCTTTTGTTCCAATAAGGTGGCATCCATTTAATAATTTGAATTAAAATTTGCACTCAATAAGTTATTATTGCATACTGTTTTATAATGTATTACAATACCGAGGTGCAGATAATTGCCACTATTTGCAATTAGTAAAACAGCAGAAAATCCTGCTATTTTAACAGTGTAAATAGAATCTATAGCTATTTGCACTTAGTGTAAATAGCATATCACAAAAAAATACTGCTATTTTCACTTAGTGTAAATAGCATCCCTCGCTATTTACACTTAGTGCAAATAGCCGCTGCCTTTGTTGTTGGATGTAAATAATTGAACATAGCAGTCATCATTTACTCCCGATATCTGATCCACTGAAAGACGCAGTGGATTACGTTTGTTTTTGAAGGTAGTGCGTCCCCCGATCATATGTCATGTACTTTGGCCACCTCTGATTTTTTTTTTATATAGTAGCCTTATGTGTTTGTTGGTCATTGTACGAGTGACCTCTAGTGGCAGGATGCGACAAGACACCTATTTTAACAGTTATTTTCCTCTTTGTGTCATTATTTGTTTGGCAGTTTGCATGTTTCTTTAATGTTAATGTTCATTCATTAGAATTGTCGTCCCAGTGATTCATCACTGTCAGCAGGCGAATATGATGAATTACATTCACTGCCGCTGAAACCGAGCAGTAAACAGTGGATGTACAAGCGAAGTAGTTTCGCCCATAATAAGTTTATGGAAGTTATTTCAAACGCTCGACTGATGTTATGAAGTGAATTTGGAGTAAAAACATGTCAATATACTTTTTTTGGACAACAGGTTTGTAATCTTTCCTTGTGTTTTCATGGTAACCAATTAGCAAGGAAGGCTAACATGCAAAGCCAGTTAGCCCTATACTTAACAATCAAATTAATTCAGCATATTAATGTATCGTATTACCATGTGGACTCTGATTAGACGGTTGAGAGGTACTCATGGTTATGTAATGATCTGTTTAAATTAAGATATCTCCAAATACATTCTCACTAGTTCTTTATGAGGTTGAAGATATCTCCAAATGAACAGGTAGTGGTAGTTATTCTGTTTTTGATATCATCTTTTAATTTCTGACTAGTAATTATTGCAATAGTGACTAGTATCTATTTAAATATTACTAGTAAGCACTCATTA
Organism: Sinocyclocheilus rhinocerous; assembly: GCF_001515625.1. NCBI lineage: Eukaryota > Metazoa > Chordata > Actinopteri > Cypriniformes > Cyprinidae > Sinocyclocheilus > Sinocyclocheilus rhinocerous. Next base: position 1,299,908 of record NW_015655406.1, read on the forward strand.
GATACTAGTACTTATTTTTTAGATACTGGTACTTAATCATTAGATACTAGTACCTATTTAATAGATACTAATAGTTATTCATTAGGTACTAGTACTTATTTATTAGACACTAGTATCTTTTGTAATTACTACTAGTAACAATTCTTATTTTACTAGTCAGATCTGCTTTTTTACTCGTATTATGTCATGACTAGTCCAAATGGCTACAGTAGAGTTCAATTAAAAAATGTACTAGTAAAATAAAAAATTATACTAGTAACATTTCGAATAAGTACTAGTATCTAATAAATGTGTACTAGTATCTATTGAATAAGTTACATGCTGTATGTTTGAACTAATAAAGATGGGTTTGACCTCTCCATATAGAATCCAGTGACTGGTCTACTGCCAGCTAGCGAGCAGCAGAAGGATGCCTGGGTCAGAGATAATGTTTACAGCATCTTGGCAGTGTGGGGGCTCGGAATGGCTTACCGCAAGAATGCAGACCGTGATGAGGACAAAGCCAAAGCCTACGAGCTTGAACAGGTGACTGGAACTTCAATGCATGACCAGCTGTTCTGGCATTGTTCAGTAGTACATTGTTATTGAGTACTGTAACAGGTTGTTGGATAACTACACATACCAAAGACTGTAACAGCTGCCATGAAACTGTTACATATATATATATATACACAATCGTTCAAAGGTTTGAGGTCAGTAAGATTTTTCAATGTTTTTGAAAGAAGTCTCTTATGCTCACCAAGTATGCATTTATTTAGTCAAAATACAGTATAAGCAGTAATGTGAAATATTATTATTTAACTTTTTTCTATTTGAATATATTTTAAAATGTAATTTATTCCTGTGATGAAAGCTGAATTTTCAGCAGCCATCATTCTATTTCAATTCCATTTCAATTTGGTGATAAAAAAATATTTATTCATCAATGTTGAAAACTGTTGTGCTGCTTATGCGCTGTTCGGGGTCATTTGAAACCCAAATAACATTTGCTTAAAAAAAATATAATAATAATATGTTTGTGGAAACCATGACAGTTGAGAAAAAATTAAAAGCCTTCAACCTTACCAACAAAATACAAATATCATTATAAAATGTTTTACTGTAGATTTTGATCAGTTTAATGCGTCCTTGTTGAATAAAAGTATTAATTTCTTTAAATAAATCTCTTTATATACAGTATATTATATTGTGTAAATATAAGTTTATCCAGAATATTGTGCTGCTCATTTCTTTACAAGATGAAATCAATACTTGTATTATTAACATCCTTATGTTTTTTGCTTTTTTCAGAGTGTGGTTAAGCTAATGCAGGGGCTGCTGCAGTGTATGATGAGACAGGTACAGCCTTTTACTCTTTGGTCTCGTTGCTATATAGTTTGCTATATAGCTATATAGTTATTATACTTTCTTTTATTCATCTGTTCATCATTCATTCTTGAGCTCATGTCTGCCGACATCTGAACACACACCTCTTTGGCCTGACTAAGTATGTGCATATTACTGCAGGTGGCAAAGGTAGAGAAGTTCAAACACACACAGAGCACAAAGGACTGCCTGCATGCCAAATATCACACTCCTACCTGTGCCACAGTGGTTGGAGATGATCAGTGGGGGCACCTGCAGGTCGATGCCACCTCACTGTACCTGCTCACATTGGCTCAGATGACCGCCTCAGGTGAGACGAACAATCTATGGATTGATCCATAAAGGGATAGTTTACCCAACAATGAAAATGAATTTATTCAATCATTTACTCACCCTTATGTTATCCCAAACCTGTACAACCTTTTTTCTTATTTGGAACACAAAACAAGATTTTGAGGCATGGTCTCCAAATGGTCACCAAAACTGCTTGGGTTACAACATTCCTCAAAATATAAGGTGTTGTGTTCTGCAGAGGTTTGGAACAACATGAATAAATTATTTTATTTTTTGGGGTGAACTATCCCTTTAAGACCCCTTGAAATTTCTTGACTAGCACAGTTTTCACTCCTGTGTTGACAAGAAATCTTAGGCGGGTTGTATCAAATGATTTGGCCCATTTTCCTGAAAATGACTGGAAATTTTAAACTTGTATAAGTGGTTAAACAAGTTTTGACAACTTTTAGGAGTATTTATAGCCAGGTCCTTAAAGAATCTGTCCTCACAGAACTCACAGATTTCCACAAAATTGAAATGGCTATCATTTACAAAGTTCTCCACATTACTCATGAATTGGTTAATTTGCTACTTTGGTAAACTTAAAAATGTTTTCAGCTACAAAGCATAGGTAGTACAGTTTTGCAAGTCCATTCCACATAATTCTGTAGATTTTCCCCAGAAACTAGAGCAGAATATGTGAAAAAATGATTCCACAGATTGTGTGTAGGCCTGCTTATAACATAAAGATTTGCTCAAAGCAACCCAACATGCTCATAAAATTCCATGGGGTCTTAAATTTAGCCTCCACTTGTTGTGTTGTGCTTTTTGTTGTGCTGTGGTGCTTTCTATTTTTAGCAACCATTTTGATTATCATTAAAAATTGTATCTCAGGTCTACGGATCATATCTAACTTGGACGAGGTGGCGTTTATCCAGAACCTGGTGTTCTACATCGAGGCAGCGTACAAAGTGGCTGTAAGTTCTCAAAGTTCTTAGTTAACAGAGTTACCAAACTGGCATCACAGTCCTGTTCACACTCCCCTGCAGGATTATGGGATGTGGGAGAGAGGAGACAAAACCAATCAAGGAATTCCTGAACTGAACGGCAGCTCTGTTGGAATGGCTAAGGTAGGAGAGTCATCTGGTCTCATTTGGTCTGTCTGCTCATGCAGAAGTTGATTTTTGTTCGTTTTTAGGCAGCTTTGGAGGCCATTGATGAGCTTGACTTGTTTGGAGCTCATGGAGGCCCAAAATCAGTGATTCATGTTCTCCCAGATGAAGTAGAACATTGTCAGGTAAATTAATCATTTGTATTTGCTTCTTAGTTGGCTATTATTTTACAGACCAGGGCTGCATTTCCCAAAAGTATTATTTGCACCAATGATCTATATGATTTGCTTTTGGGAGATGCACTCCAGGTTTATTCTGGAGTATTTAAGTCAGTGATTTCACATTTAAAATGGTGCTTTTTCCAATCAATAAGAGTTATCCATGATTTCCTGAGTCAAACATCTTGTTTCTCTTTGTTTCTAGTCTATCTTGTGCTCCATGCTTCCTCGAGCTTCCACCTCTAAAGAGATAGATGCCGGTCTGCTCTCTGTCATCTCCTTTCCTGCGTTTGCAGTGGAGGATGCAGATCTGGTCAACATCACCAAGAGTGAAATCATCTCCAAGTTGCAGGTAAGGAAAGGGCTATGCTATCCATCTCAAGTGGTCCAGTGGAGGTTGCTTTACCATTTTTTTCCAAGGTTGCTCAGGGTTCCACGTTTAGGGTCAGTTTATAATAGGAAGGATTGAAGTATCAGCAGTAATGTTTTTTCTGGGAAGTACATACAGAACATTTCAGGGTTGAAATGTAATTTAATTGTATTACTTAATTTGTATTTTTATGGGTGTGAGAATGTGTAAGAAAATGCTTTCTTTTTTTTTTTTTTTATTCACCTTACTCTTAGGTTGATTATCTCTAGTGGGGGGAAATTAAAAATGATCATGCAACCAACTTTACAATTTATGGACTTGAGACAGAATGAGCCATGTATATTGTATTATAAAAAAACAATGACACTATGCCAGATGTGCTTTCTATGGAGCCCGTAAAGGGACATGGTGATGGTAAAAAAAAAAAAGAGAGATGGGAGGAAGAATTATATTTAATTGTTTTTGTGTTAGCTTGAAAAACTTTTGCATTCACTCTCAAATCCTTAATGATGAAAATAATATGAAGTGTGAGGAAAAAACATATTTTAGTGCTTTTGCAAGTGAACGCGAAGTTTCTCTGGGGAACAATAGTTTCTTGGGGGGAATGGAATACTTGTGCGAGAGAATGCAAAAGTTTTGTGATAGAATGCAAACATTTTGAGAAAGACCGTAAAGTTTCTCAGGGGAACACAATACTTTTGTGAGGGAGTGCAAAATTTTTGCGAGTTAACGCGAAACATTGAAATTTACATTTTCTTCCCATCTCAAATTTTTTTCCATCATTATCTCCCCTTAGAGGCACCTTTTCACTATGTCCCCTTTGCAACTGTGTGTTTTTTTTTTTTTTTAACAATTTTAAGCAAATTTCAATCATTTTAGGGACGTTACGGCTGTTGTCGATTCATCCGAGATGGATATAGGACCCCAAAAGAGGTAACCAGACACTGTTTTTTTTTTTTACACAAAATAAGTATTTTGTGGCTAGTTCTCTGACAGTGTGAGTGCATTCTATGTTTTTATGGTTGTGATTAGGACCCTACTCGCCTTCACTATGATCCAGCTGAGCTGAAGCTCTTTGAGAACATTGAATGTGACTGGCCAGTGTTTTGGACTTACCTTATACTCGATGGCATCTTCAATGAAGACCATGAGCAGGTACGAACAGGCCATCCTATAAATACTCACCTGTATTCTGAAAGCAGCTACAGTAAATCTTAGGAATGAGAATTAAAGGGATAAGTCACTCGAAAATGAAAATTACCCCATGATTTACTCACCCTCAAGCCATCCTAGGTGTATATGACTTTATTAAAAAAATGTCCTGACTCTTCCAATCTTTATAATGGCAGTGAATGGGGGTCGAGATTTTGAAGCAAAATAAAGTGCATCCATCCATCATAAGAAAGTGCTCCACACGGCTCTGGGGGGTTAATAAAGGCCTTCTGAAGTGAATCGCTGCATTTGTGTAAGAAAAATATCCATATTTAAAATTGTATAAACCATAATCAAATATGCTAGTCTTGAAGTGAATCGATGCATTTGTGTAAGAAAAATATCCATATTTAAAATTGTATAAACCATAATCAAATATGCTAGTCTTGCAAGAACCAAGTTTTGTTTACAGCAAAGGAAAACCAGTCTCCTCTTGGCTTATATTGAAATCCTCCGACATTTTTCTTTACAAATCCTTGTTTTGTACTTCTAATTTGTCTATCTTTGTCTACTTCTAATCTTTTGTTTTGCGCTCTCCTCTGCGCTTCCACTTTCTAGCTTACGCTATGCCTACGTCATCCGCTGAAACGCCACTCTCTCGTGAACGTGCGTACAACAGTTAGCGGAAGCTATAGATTACGATTTATAAAGTTTTAAATATGGATATTTTTCTTACACAATATTTCTCGCTTCAGAAGGCCTTTATTAACCTTCCGGATCCATGTGGAGCACTTTTTTATGATGGACGGTTACAGTTTTTTGGCTTCAAAATCTCGACTCCCATTCACTGCAATTATAAACTTTTTTAATATAACTCCGATTGTATTCATCTGAAAGAAGAAAGTCATATACACCTAGGATGGCTTGAGGGTGAGTAAATCATGGGGTAATTTTCAT
>NW_015655406.1:1314350-1331457 GCF_001515625.1 Sinocyclocheilus rhinocerous
TTAAAGGGTTAGTTCACCCAAAAATGAAAATTAGCCTGTTATTTACTCACCCTCGAGCCATCCTAGGTGTATATGACTTTATTAAAAAAATGTCCTGACTCTTCCAATCTTTATAATGGCAGTGAATGGGGGTCGAGATTTTGAAGCAAAATAAAGTGCATCCATCCATCATAAGAAAGTGCTCCACACGGCTCTGGGGGGTTAATAAAGGCCTTCTGAAGTGAATCGATGCATTTGTGTAAGAAAAATATCCATATTTAAAATTGTATAAACCATAATCAAATATGCTAGTCTTGCAAGAACCAAGTTTTGTTTACAGCAAAGGAAAACCAGTCTCCTCTTGGCTTATATTGAAATCCTCCGACATTTTTCTTTACAAATCCTTGTTTTGTACTTCTAATTTGTCTATCTTTGTCTACTTCTAATCTTTTGTTTTGCGCTCTCCTCTGCGCTTCCACTTTCTAGCTTACGCTATGCCTACGTCATCCGCTGAAACGCCACTCTCTCGTGAACGTGCGTACAACAGTTAGCGGAAGCTATAGATTACGATTTATAAAGTTTTAAATATGGATATTTTTCTTACACAATATTTCTCGCTTCAGAAGGCCTTTATTAACCTTCCGGATCCATGTGGAGCACTTTTTTATGATGGACGGTTACAGTTTTTTGGCTTCAAAATCTCGACTCCCATTCACTGCAATTATAAACTTTTTTAATATAACTCCGATTGTATTCATCTGAAAGAAGAAAGTCATATACACCTAGGATTGCTTGAGGGTGAGTAAATCGTGAGGTAATTTTCATTTTTGGTTGAGGTTACACTTTATTTTAAGGTGTCCTTGTTACTGTGTAATTATACATTTAAGTACTGAGTAATATTAATTAACTACATGTACTTTCGATATGGTTAGGTTTAGGATTAGGGTTTGGCTTAGGGTAACTTACATGTAATTATGCACAATTCATTGTTATTATAATAGTAAGTACATGTAACGTGTGTAACAAGGACACCTTAAAATAAAGTGTTACCTTGGGTGAACTATCTCTTTAACTCCCACTCATTTACACATGGAGACAGTATGTAGTAATGATTGACAGATGTGTCATTCCTCAGGTGCAGGAATACAGAGAGGCTCTTGATGGAGTTTTGATCAGGGGCAAACTCGGGATTCGTCTGGTGCCTGAACTCTATGCTGTACCCGCTGACAAAGTGAATACCATTTTTTTTACTCCGATCAAGGCCATGCACATTTCATCAATATCTAATTTTGATCTGCAACAAATTATTATTTATCATTTATCATACACATGCTAATTCAGAATGGGGCAGGGGGCAGTCATGGCCTAATGTTTAGAGAGTTGGACTTGTAACCCAAAGGTCACGGGTTTGAGTCTCGGTACTAGCAGGAAAGGTGGGGGGAGTGAATGACTAGCACTCTCTTCCACCCTTAATACCACGACTGAGGTGAGACCCTTGAGCAAGGCACTGAACCTCCAACTTACCGGAGCAAAAAATGGCTGCCCACTGCTCTGGGTATGTGTTCACGGTGTGTGTGTGTGTGTGTGTGCACTTGGATGGGTTAAATGCAGAGCACAAATTCCGAGTATGGGACACCATACTTGGCTACACGTCAAACCACTTTCACTTTCATTCATTTTCACTTTCATTTTTTCATCTCAAATATTCAAATATTCCTTTCATTTATCATCTCAAATATTTTTTGTGTAAAAACAGTGGTGCATAAAATGTGTACTAAATTATGCCAGTTCTGAAAATTAATTCATGTTGAATGGGTGTTTGCACTCTGCTCAGTAACTGACATAAACGATTCTGTGTAAAATGTTTTAATCTGTTGCTCATCTGTGCGTTTATTTCTTGTTCAGGTTGAGGAGGAGTACAGAAACCCTCGCTCTGTGGAGCGTGTGGTCGCTGGCCAGCTCCCACACATGTGGGGCCAGTCTTTGTATATCCTGGGCTGTCTGCTGGCAGAGGTACTAGATCCTGGGTCCACTTTCATATGAAATGTTATATGTAATCAGCAAATTAATGAGATATGATGTCAGGTGTTGAAGCACTACCTTTGGTATCTTTGTTGATTATGTGCACATGGGAAATGTCAAAATAGAGTAGTCCCAGTGTTTCTTGTGCAGTTCTTTGTGTTTTATCTATTCTGCTCCTTTTACTGATATTTGACAAATGATTCATTTTAATTAGGGATTTCTGGCCCCTGGAGAGATTGATCCTCTGAATAGGCGATTTTCTAAAGAATTCAAGCCAGATGTTGTTGTTCAAGGTTTGTGAATATTATTTCTTTAGGTTTTGCTATATTTAGACACAGACCTTAAATTATGTTATCACCTTTTGAATTTCTGTAATTTATGGGAAAAGGATATGCCAGATTTTTTAGAAATATGTTTTGGTTAAACTCAGGCACTTAAACTTTTTTAATTACTGTATAACTTGATAACTTACACAATAGTTTTACAACAAAATTAATAAGATATAAAGTGCTACTAGAAGATATTAAGGAAATAAACCGATAAAGGGCAAAGGTTGCTCTTTAAGGGAGTGACAATTAGGTCATGTGAGAGTTAACTTTTAAAATTATGATATTATAGAAATCTGTATGATAATATCTAACAATGTGAACAATGATCAACGTATTTGAGACAAATATATATATATATATATATTATCGCGATTAATCGTATCCAAAATAAAAGTTTTTGTTTATAATATATGTGTGTATACTGTTTATATTTATCATGTATATATAAATGCAAACACATGCATGTATATATTTATGAAAAATATGTTATGTTTATGTTAAATATATTTATATATAATATAAAATATAAGAATATAAATATACATGTAAATATTTTCAAAATGTGTATGTGTGTATTTATTTATATATGCATAATAAATATACACAGTACACATACATATATAATGTAATAACTTTTATTTTGGATGCGATTAATCGTGATTAATCGTTTGACAGCACTAATATATATATATTATTATTATATTAATATTATATTGTCAGCAGCCATATCACCCTGCAGCCCAAGACTGGTTGCCCACTGAAGCTAAGCAGGGTTGAGCCTGGTCAGTACCTGGATGGGAGACCTCCTGGGAAAACTAGGTTGCTGCTGGAAGAGGTGTTAGTGAGGCCAGCAGGGGGTGCTCACCCTGTGGTCTGTGTGGGTCCTAACACCCCAGTGTAGTGACGGGGTCACTATACTGACAAAAAGCACCGTCTTTCGGATGAGACGTTAAACTGAGGTTCTGACTCTATGTTGTGGTCATTAAAAATCCCAGGATGTCTTTCAAAAAAGAGTAGGGGTGTAGCCCCGGCATCCTGGCCAAATTCGCCCACATATATAATATAGCACATGTGATATATGATTATGATACAATAAAAAACAGTATTGTATCGAATGATTTCCATCTATAAAAGCTGTGAGTTTAATGTTGTATTAGTATTTAATATTTTATATTAGGGAAAATGAAAATCTACCACATAGTAGGAAGGACTCAGCTGGTTGCTTTGGGCTGAAGCCCATTTAAGGAGCAGGTTCAATTCATTACTTGAAGCTCAATTTTGAATTTGATCTTGACACTATAATTTGCTGAATAGAGCAAACTGACCTTTTGCCAGCAGCTCTATTTGTTCTGTTTAGTGAGTGTAGTGGCTGAGTCAGTGCAGATCCAGCAGCTGCTGAGGGATCAAGGGATTGAGGTTCAGACCGTCTCTGATGTTTCGCCCATCCGGGTCATGCCAGCTCGCATCCTGAGCCACATTTACGTGAAACTGGGTAAGTGATCCAGATCCACCATGACTAACAGGACAGAGGCAGGCAGAGTAAAGAAAGGCTACATCTGTAAAACTGCATTTAGAAGAAAGTCTTTAAGATTCTTGGATACAAAATTGAATTCAAACCAGTTCCTTTTTCCATTGCACAGGTAACTGTAAAAAACTGAATCTGAGTGGGCGACCATACAGGCACATCGGTGTCTTGGGAACTTCAAAGTTTTATGAGATCAGAAATGGTACTTACACATTCACTCCACAGGTAAATAAAAATGACCTCACATGCAAGTCTTTTATAGTAGAAGAACTACTCTACAGTCAGACTACAAAAAAATAAAACATGTAAAAAACATTATAACAATATATATTTTTCCCATAGTTCATTGACCAGCATCACTTCTACTTGGCTCTGGATAACCAGATGATTGTGGAGATGTTGCGTACAGAGCTTGCTTATCTCTCATCCTGCTGGCGGATGACTGGAAGACCTACCCTCACATTCCCTATCACACAGAGCATGCTGGGTAAAACTTCTTGTTCGATGGTACCGTCTGAACATATTGTAATATGCACAGGCTAAAATTAACAGTTTCTTTGTTTCTGTTATTGGGCTAGTTGAGGATGGTGACAGTATTGACCCCTGTATCCTCTCTACCCTCCGGAAGCTTCAAGATGGCTACTTTGCGGGTGCAAGGTCAGAAAAATTGTGACAGTAATAATTAAAAGAGCCATAGTATGATTTTTAAGGCACAAAGATGATTTATTTGACACCACAAATCCCTTTGCTCTTTAGGGTGCAGATGGCAAACCTCTCCTCATTCCTCACCACCTCCTTCCACACCCAGCTCAGCTTCTTAGACGCAGACTCTGAAGAGAATCTGCTAGAGGAATACGAAGAGGAGGAGGAAGATAGTTTTGGGCCCTCAGGTATCCCTACTGACTCGCATACAGCTGTTTTGGGAAGCGTTTCTCCCCCCCAAAATAAATATATACATAGCCCGCTGAAAAGACCACATTAAGTGTTGGTGATTCAAGGTTGGTTTATACTGGTTATTGTTGGTCAAGCTGATGGACCATCATATTGCTCAATATTTCTGTACCATATCAGTAGTGTTGTTATTGTTAACTAAACTATTACAGTTTAAAGGGGTCATATGATGCGATTTCAAGTTTTCCTTTCTCTTTGGAGTGTTCCAAGCTGATTGTGCATAGATAAGATCCCTGAAGTTGCAAAGACTAAAGTCTCAAAACCAAAGAGATATTCTTTATCAAAGTTAAGACTCTGCCACGCCCCCCTAAAACGGCTCGTTCTAACACGCCCCCACATATCTACCCCCGTACTGCAAACACATACCAGCATCATCACTGTATCTGTCACGCGACTCTGTTCCCCTTTCGGGCTCTGTCTTTACATTTATTTTGAAAGATGAAGCTCGCGATTATGGTAAGGGGCGTTACATTTCCAACGAGTGCTTGTGGTGTTCGGCCAATCACAATGCACTGGGTCAGCTGGCCAATCAGAGCAGACTGCGCTTGTCGGAAGGAGGGACTTTGTAGAAAACTAAGCGTTTGAGAGAGGCGGGGCATAGAGGACCTACAATAATGTACAGTATTTGAAAAATAATGTGTTTTTTGAACATTAAAGCATGTCAACATATTCTGTTACACCAAATACACAAAATAATGATCTTCAAAAAAGCATCATATGACCCCTTTAAATAAATCTGAAATAAAATAAAATATAAATATTGGCTGAAAACAAAAAAAAAGGTAAATAAAAATGAGAAATATTGCATTGGTAACTAAATAAAATAAAATAAGTTGAATTAGAAGAACTGAAAGTACTGAATTTAAACTGAAATAAAAATAAAATATAAATATACATTTTAAAATATAAAGCTAAATATAAAAATACAAAACTAATAAAAATAAGAAAAATACATTTTGTGACAAATTATCAAAGTTAAAATCAAAAATATAAAAATAAAAGCTAATTCAAAATATAAATCAATACTATATGAATCTATAATAGCATAAGACTAATATTAAAATAACACTGTATATCAGTTATCTACTGATTTTAGAGATTCGTTTTTGCATTTAAATCACCTACACTCAAAGTTAATCTAATAGCACTGTTAAATGTAATCTTTAGCAAATCTCAAAGTGAATATCCACTTTTCATACTGTACATTATTGTGATGCCTAAATTCACTTGTAACATTTAATATGATTGATTTAAGTTTTCAGTATTTTATTTTGAATTAATTTATTTAGGATAGAGTAGAATTTTAATAATCATTATCATCCAGAATTTAAATATCGGTGCATCTCTATTCTTGATCCTGTTGGTTAAAGCTAGTTAATAAGTCTATTGGGGACACCATCATCCAAAACATAGCATACTCCACATGAACTAAGATGATAAGTGCTGGTTTGTTTTCCCGCAGGAGGTTCTGGAGACATGTTTGACCAGTATCTCACAGATCTGTTGCTCAGCACTGCTACAAAATGCCATTTACCTCCCATCCAGAGGGGGCAGCATCACGTTTTCAGTGCTAAGCACACCACCAGGGACATCCTTTCTTTCATGGCCCAGGTTCAGGGCCACAACATGCCCAGTAAGCCCTCAGGGTTTATCTTTAATAAGTGGATTTCATGCTTTCTTTTAGAGGATGGCTAGCCATCTCATTCCATTATGTTTTTCAGAGGCTTCCATGTATTTGCCTGTTGCCCCCATCATGAGCAAACACAGGAAGTCTCTGAACCTGCTGGATGTTCCTCAGCACAGTGTTTCTCATCACACCAAGGCAAGTCTCCACACTCCCACATAAAGTGAATAAATGAAATAAATGGCCCATAGTTTTGATTTATGTCTGTTTTTGTCTGCAAACACACACTAGGCCGATAGCGTTGACCTGCACTTGCCACATGATTCTCATGGGAACACAGACTTTGCCTATCTGGTCAATCAGCTAAAGCATTGTCCAAGCCTTCAGGACCAGGCAGATATCCTCTATGTCCTCTATGCTATGAAGTGAGAATATTTATAAAACTGACTGCATATCCATTATAATTTATTTTATAATCCATTTTTAATCTAAGTCTAAAAATCAATCATTAAATCATTCTCCTCCCTGGTGTATGTGTGTGTTTAGGGGTCCGGATTGGGTAGTAAATCTGTCAGGACAAGGTGAGGTGACTGTTCGCTCCCTGCTGGAGGAGCTGTATGTTCGGGCGGGAGCGTTTAAGGAATGGGGCCTCATCCGCTACATTTCGGGCATCCTGAAGAAGAGGGTGGAAGTTCTTGCTGAGGTGAGACCCTATATCTATCAATGATTGTTTCATCAACAACAGGCACATTTATGTTTCTTTGTTGATTTTTTTTTTATAATTAAAATGTACATATTCAGAATTTAGAAATTTTAAAACTTTGTTACACTATGATTCAGAAGTGTGGAGTCGGTAAGAATTGCAAATGTTTTTAAATGTCTCATATACTCACCAAGGTTGCATTTATTTGATCAAAATACAGTAAAAATTATTGTGAAATATTAGTGCAAATTAAAATAACTGTTTTCAATTTAAAAATATTTAAAAATGTAATTTATTCCTGTGATGACAAAGCTGAATTTTCAGCATCATTACATCATTATGATCCTTTAGAAATCATTCTGATATGCTGATTTGCTGTTTAAGAATATTTCTTATTATTATCAATGTTGAAAACAGTTGGGGCGCTTAATATTTTTGTGGAAACCATTATACTTTTCTAAGGATTTTATTTTTTTTGATGAATTGAAAGTTTAAAAAAAAACATTTAACAATAGAACATTTATTTAAAAACAGAAATCTTTTTTTTTCTTTGCAGTAATTTTTGAAGTCTCATCAAAACTGTCTTGGAAATAATTTATTTTTTCCAACTTTTCCAGACTTTTCCAACTTTAATCCTAAATGAAGAAAATTGTCTTAAAATATACATTATTAGATTTCCAAAACTGTAATAATCTTAACAAAGAGTAAAAATGATTGATATAAGTTAAGCCTCAGTGGCAACAGTTATGCCTCAAATTTTTATTTATTTATTTATGTTTGCTTTTTGTTTGTTTGTATGCGCTTAGTCCTGCACAGATCTGATCTCTCATCATAAACAGCTGACAGTGGGTCTTCCTCCTGAGCCCAGAGAGAAGGTCATCACAGTGTGAGTGTCTTTAGTCATTCATTTTTATAAAGCAATAATTTTAATATTCTCCTTTTACTTCACCAATTCATTTATTTTTAGTCCTCTTCCTCCCGAGGAACTGATTAGCTTGATTTATGAGGCCAGTGGACAAGACATTAGCATTGCTGTCCTCACACAGGTAGTGCAAATTTTAAGCCTTACATTAAAGTTATGTTGCTATTTTTCATTTAGCATTCAGTAAAATGTATCCCACTTATTAAACTTCTGAACTCAGGAGATCATGGTGTATCTGGCCATGTATGTGCGCTCTCAGCCGTCTCTGTTTGGAGACATGCTGCGTCTGCGCATCGGGCTCATCATGCAAGTAATGGCTACAGAACTTGCTCGCAGTTTACACTGCTCAGGTACAGCCAATCAGAGTTTTGGTTTTAGAATGCCACTCTTTTCATTCAGTGCAATAAATCTGTCCATATGATGTCTACAGGTGAGGAGGCGTCAGAGAGCCTGATGAGCCTCAGTCCTTTTGACATGAAGAATCTCTTACATCACATCCTGAGCAGGAAAGAGTTTGGTGTAGAGAGGAGTAGTGAGTATCAGTCAGCCTTAGTTTTCAAGCTCTTTAGTCCAGTGAGTATTTTTTGGGTATTATTATGAGTATTATTATTATTATTATTATTATTATTAAACATACACAATGTATATTTTAATATTCTCCTTTTACTTAACCGATTCTCTTATTTTTAGTCCTCTTCCTCCTGAAGAACTGATTAGCTTGATTTATGAGGCCAGTGGACAAGACATTAGCATTGCTGTCCTCACACAGGTAGTGCAAATTTTAAGCCTTACATTAAAGTTATGTTGCTATTTTTCATTTAGCATTCAGTAAAATGTATCCCACTTATTAAACTTCTGAACTCAGGAGATCATGGTGTATCTGGCCATGTATGTGCGCTCTCAGCCGTCTCTGTTTGGAGACATGCTGCGTCTGCGCATCGGGCTCATCATGCAAGTAATGGCTACAGAACTTGCTCGCAGTTTACACTGCTCAGGTACAGCCAATCAGAGTTTTGGTTTTAGAATGCCACTCTTTTCATTCAGTGCAATAAATCTGTCCATATGATGTCTACAGGTGAGGAGGCGTCAGAGAGCCTGATGAGCCTCAGTCCTTTTGACATGAAGAATCTCTTACATCACATCCTGAGCAGGAAAGAGTTTGGTGTAGAGAGGAGTAGTGAGTATCAGTTAGCCTGCCTTAGTTTGCTCTTTAGTCCAGTGAGTATTTTTTGGGTATTATTATGAGTATTATTATTATTATTATTATTATTATTATTAAACATACACAATGTATAGTGACAAAATGGGAACCTGCTGTTTCAAATGATTATATATATATATATATATATATATATCTGGGGCATTGCCGCCAAGGATGCAAGGGAGAAAAATTTGTAGTACAAAAATAAAACATTGCCAATATTACACAATATAACATTAAAAAGTGTATAAATCACTAGTTTTACGCACACAGCAGGTAAAGTAAAAAATTCAAAAATAGTCAAAAGTTAACTATTAAAAAGAATAGCTTAACATAAGTTCACAAATAAAATACATTGTTTAAATTGTTACTGCCTTTAGTTATTATTTTGGAATATAATAACATTTTGGAATATAAGCATTTGTAAAATGCTTAAAAACACTAACTTGATGAGATTCATACTTATATGAATTATATAAATAGAATATTGATTACATTGTTAATATAAAAAATGTAAAATAGATTTTTTTTCTTTTTCTGATAGTGTAAGTAATGTTTACATTTGAAAGAAAAAAAAAAAACTTTGAGGACTTTGCCTCCTCGTACACACACACACACACACACAATTGTGTGATCTCTTGTGTGAGCTGTTCTTCATTAATCGCTCTATATTATGTGAAAGTGCGTCCGATTCAGTCTTCAGCGACCAGTCCCGCCATCTCCATCCATGAGCTTGGACACACAGGGGCCACCAAGACAGAGCGTACGGGCATCAGAAAGCTCAAGACTGAAATCAAACAGGTGGAGTGAAAAAAGAGAAATGTCTGTAATTTATTTTTTTAAGTGTTTTTGTGTTTCAAAAATTGGGAAATATTTACTGTTCAATTTAAATATAAATTTCTTCACTACTGTACCTTAAATGGCATTTATATTATTTTGTTTTCAGCTTGATGACTCCAGACCCATAAGTGTGGGTTGAGTTTGTAATATTGGCATGCTGTGCTAATACTTAAGAGTAGCTTTTTTGTGCAGAGCCCATTCTGTCTAGAGGTCACAGCACATTTGTCTAGACCATGAAACCAGTATTCGCATGAAAATTTTGAGTAATATTCAGTTTGCCCATATCATACACATCTTTTTCAGTCATATGAAGCATCTTTTTGACTGTGAGTCTCTGTATGATGCCTCAACTGTTCGTTCATCTGAAATACCTTCCATTTTAATTTTAATTTTAAATGTTTGTATGTTCTGCTTTTATTCTCATAGATATTTACCAGCAGTCATTCCATCAGCAGTAATTTCACATCCCCTCGTTCCACGGTAACTTACAGAAAAACCTACCAAAACCCTCTCCACTAACACCTGCTCTCCACTATGTCAAATACTACTTTTTACAGTTTAGAAGATTAAAAATCAATTTAACTTGGAGGGGTGAATTCAGTCCGTTGGTTCTCAATAAATAAAAAAGTTTTTTTAGTGTATTATATGTGCTGATAAGTGTTGTCACTGTAAAGCTGACATCCCACTAGTCAGATTTTCAGCTCATATCTTAATGATATACTGATGTAAATGTGTGCGTGTCTGTAGCGATGCAGCAGCCCCTCCACTCCCAGCGGGATCCTGTCTCCGACCGGTGCAGGTGACTCACACATGCAGTGGGAGGAACGCCAGGGCCAGTGGCTGAGGAGACGCAGACTGGATGGGGCCATAAACAGGGTGCCCATGGGCTTCTACCAGAAAGTCTGGAAGATTCTCCAGAAATGTCACGGCCTCTCCATTGCCGGATACGTCTTGCCTTCCTCCACCACCCGTGAGGTGCATCCACCTGCACACATACACATTTGTTCAGCAAGGATGCATTAAATTTATCAAAGTGACAGTAAAGTATTTTACATTGTTACAAGAAAATCTCTTTCAAATAAATGCTGCTCTTTTGAACGTTCTGTTTATCAAAGGATCTTGAAAAAATGCATCACAATTTAAAAAAAAAAAAATTAAGCAGCACAACTGTTTTCAAGATTGCTAATTATAAGAAATGTTTCTTGAGAGAATGATTTCAGAAGGATAATATAACACTGAAACTTGTAGCAATGGTGAGCTCTCCAGAAATGTCACGGCCTCTCCATTGCCGGATACGTCTTGCCTTCCTCCACCACCCGTGAGGTGCATCCACCTGCACACATACACATTTGTTCAGCAAGGATGCATTAAATGTATCAAAGTGACAGTAAAGTATTTTACATTGTTACAAAAAAATCTCTTTCAAATAAATGCTGCTCTTTTGAACGTTCTGTTTATCAAAGGATCTTGAAAAAATGCATCACAATTTCAAAAAAAAAATATTAAGCAGCACAACTGTTTTCAAGATTGCTAATTATAAGAAATGTTTCTTGAGAGAATGATTTCAGAAGGATAATATAACACTGAAACTTGTAGCAATGGTGAGCTCTGCCATCACAGGAATAAATAACATTTTAAAATACATTCAAATAGAGAAAGATACTTTAAATTGTATTTATTTTTCCACAATATTATTGTACTTTTTGTACAGAATTTTTGGAAAAATAAATGCAGCCTTGGCGAGCATAAAAGACTTCTTTCAAAAACATAAAAAAAAATAATAATAATGTCAATGTATTCATATTGATCTGCTTTATTGCTATATTATATTACGTTGAACCTTAAACTTGGAATTTTCCTTTAAATACCCATAATCATGGACTGTTGTCTGTGTGTATTATTGTAGATGACAGAAGGAGAGATCAAGTTCGCAGTGCACGTGGAGTCTGTACTGAATCATGTCCCACAGCCTGAGTACAGACAGCTGCTGGTGGAGGCCATTATGGTATTGACCCTTGTAGCTGACATGGAGATTCCCAGTATTGGGGGAATTATTCACATCGACCGCATTGTCCACATGGCCAATGATCTCTTTCAACAGGATCAGGTATCATCATGCCTTTTTATATGTTACATATGATGCTCATAATATGTAGCTTGGTATGTTCGCATGTATTTACACACCTGCTTGTTCTTTATTATTACGATTTTGTCATCAAAACTATGATATAGCACAAATGGAATTAATGGGAATTATGTACTGCTGAAAAAAGGCTAAACATATCAAAACTATCTTAACTTCACCAAACTGTGCCTGTTTTGTCTAGATTCCAGCTTTGCACATCTGGACATTGTGTCTTATGTGCTTTTATTTCAGAGATCCAGCGGGGCCAATGAGTATTTCTTGGAGAAGGATCCTGCCACAGGAATCTGTAACTTCTTTTATGACAGTGCTCCTAGCGGCAGCTATGGCACTATGACTTATCTTTCCAAAGCTGTGGTCACATATGTTCAAGACTTCCTGCCAAGCAGCAGCTGTCTAATGCAGTAACGACTGCAGTTCCCAGAAAACCTGTGACCTTCCGGATGGATCTATGACCGGTTTTATTAAATCTAACAGTGAAAAAAAAAATTTGTTGACCTCAGTTCAGTAGCAAAGGACAAGCATCAACAGGGAAGCCATTAATAAACATCACAGGATATGGTGAGAAGCAAACAGACTACAGGAAATGGACCACTGTGCTTTTCTGTGTTTGAAGTATACAATTCTAATTTAAGAACTGTTCAATGCAAATAACTAATATAATATTATATATTTAACAGAAACTGTTTAAATAATTGTAATTACCTTTTTTGGTTTAAATTTAAATAATTTATAATTTTATGTTCATAGAAATATTTTTATTTTATTTAAATTGGTGCGTAAATTGTGTGTCCATAGGGCACTTAGGCTGATCTGTACTTTGTCTCTAGTTAAATAAAACATTGTTATAAGTTGTAAGCTTTGGGTCTTTACTTTATCCTACACCTTGTTATTACATTATAAAATTACTCTGAATGGTGTTATTTAACAGGTGCTTCTTATTCAATGAAACATACAGTACAAAATGTAATTTAAAAATCATGTGAAACTCATAGTCTGATCTTAGCATGCAAACATGCAGCATTCTAACTCATGGCAAAGCCAAGCATGATTGTGATATAGATCTATAGATTGTGATGTTTTGCACAGGTAACCTGGCAAATCATGCATTTGAATAATGTTTTTGTGATTTTTTTTTAGGTTAAAATCAGAATTGGATTTTATTCATTTCATAGAAAAAAACAAGTTTTGTTGTAGGTATCAGTCTATGACATTTGAAGAGCAAAATGGCATTTGAAGTTTTCTTCTTTATGGACACTGATAGTAGAGATGTCAAGTGTGAGTTCTGGTTCTTTATTTTTTCATTTTGTCTTTCATTATGTGTAAGAAGAAATATCACTTTTGAAGGGAAGTACTGCATTTTAGCCTACATTAAGCATTTGTATGACCACAGACAAATACAATCTAATTGTTTCATCTAATTAATCATGACTAATTAATTAATCATGACTTTTTATGGCCATATAGAAACTTAAAACCTAGAATCTTCATGTTTTAAGGCAGACTGATACCAAGTCGCGGAAGCTTGAAGAGTCAGAAATTTTAGTTAGAATTCAAAATTTAGAATATCCTCCTGGGACCCAGGCATAGACTTTTGTCCTCTGTAGAGGACATATTTTAGTGAATTTCTCTGAGACCATATGCCACAGTTTTATTCCGGATGTCCTGTACAGAGCACATTCAGGGCTTTTTAGAGGTATCAGATGTTTGGAGGTTTGATCATATACACACCTTCTTGGTCTTTAAATATGACTGATACTAACAGTATGATCAAATTTAGCACTCTTAGGGAAATATAATGGTTTGTAATTATCATTTAAATCGGACTAATTTTCAAATTGTTTGTCGTAAATAAACATCTCAGAAAAATGTTATGGGGTTCTGTAGAGGACACCAGAACAAATGGCATGTTAATCAGGCATTTTGGGGTCAATAGGGAAAGAAATTATAGATCAATATTCCTATGAAATATGATCAATATTCCTATGAAAAATTACTCCCATTATAACACCTTTTTTCATTATGGTTTGCCCCAAGAACACATTAATATGCAAATTAGATGCAATGTATAGATACATTGTATATAATGGGAATACCAATTTATGGATATTTTACGCACGTATTGCATAGTTAAATAGTATATATCAAATCATTCTGTCATATTTTTCATAACATGGTTTTAAGAATCATCTTTGTACAAAGTTTGGTTAAAAATATCCTGAAACCTAAAAAGTGATTGGTGAATGAAAAAAAACTATAATAATAAAACATTGTTTTTGCCTATACATGCCTTTTCATATCTGTTTATTGTTTTGAATAACTTAGTCCTGGTGTCCTCTACAAAGGGCATAGAATAAAATATGAATGAAATATATTTTTTTCAAAAATGTTTTTCTCCATTGGTTTCTTATCCTTCAACCAATGTAATGACATAAAAAAAATTAACAAGACTTTTTTTATGGTTCTCGGTATGATATTATTAGTAAGTTGGCTTCCTCAGACCAAAAAAAAAAAAAAGCCTGCAGCGCCCCCTTATGGCTGCTCTGAACTACAGTTTCCGGTTGATGACAGCCAGGTCTCGCGAGTATCTGGCGGCTCAACAGTGCAGCTATACTGAGGTAATCAGAAAACTACGTTTTCGTGTTGGATTGATCTTCTTCGAACTCGGTTTTTTGAAACGATGGACATGTTATTACAACAAACAGACTGTCGACATTCCGAGAGGGAGTAAGAAATATGTGATATGGTTATTCAAAGAGTGCTTCACGAGACAGTCGAGTAAACCAAAACGAACAGAGTAACGTACAAATAAAAATGTTTCAGGTTAAAAAAAGGAAAATATGCTATTTGTGAGGTGATTAAGTGCTTTATTATTGTTTTCAGGGCATATTACCACTACCTCACTAACTTTACTCCAAGACAAGAGTCAGGATGCTACAGTGAGGTAGAAATCACTTTAATGAGTGATGATAAAAAGTAAAAAAAAACATCGCCTAGAGGAAGTCTTTTGCTTAGTAACTTGGATATGATGTTGTTTGATTAGTTTGATTTTTCTAATTCTTCATCACAGGTGAATATCTTGGTTCTCAGTGAGGTTACTACCAAATCTGTCTCTATGAAACTGCGGCGCAACACAGTCCTGAGAAGCCGAAGGCGTCAACAGCGAGAACATGTGAAGGACTCTGAGAGCATCTGTGTGGTGTTGAGTGACACTGACTCTAGCCAGTCAGAGAGTGTGGAGGAAATAAAAGACCATGTGTCTGTTATTCATGATATGAAGCGGCCAGTAAGGAAGAGTAGAGCTGGTGCATCATGTCGAGCGAGAAAAGAAGATGAGAGACCGCTTTCTCTTGTGGAACAACAACATGGAGCGGTTCAGAAGATCTCCCTGGCTCCAGATGCAATGGCTGAGGACACTCTAGAGAAACTCAGGTTGAGGGCTAATACTTCTGAGACCAAGACTGAGGTTGAGTCTCGGGTAGAGCTTGAGTCTGTTTTGGACGAATCCAGTACCGATCTCACAGTGGAATCGGGTCCCAGCTCGCCCTCTTGTCCTGTTGATACTGTAAGATGCAGAGAATGCCAGAGACTTTTCGCCAAGATGAGAAAACAGCCGACCCCAAAACAGAAAAGCAGAGATACAAGTAAACATTTCAGATGTGCTGTTTATAGAAATGAGACTCTAAGAGATTAATATGTAATATAAAGCACGTGTTATCATGTTACCAAAAATGTTTTTTTTTCTTTGTATATTAGATCCAGCATCTTTATCTTGTGATGTGTGGGTACTGCTTAAGAAGTGGCACCCTCAGAGACTCCGCCATCGGGAGAAGGGGTATGTTATGTTTTGCACTGATATCACACTGATATTATGAAGGGTTTCTGTAGCGCTATGTTTATTTTAGAAAGCCCAGTTATGGTTTGTCCAGAACAATGAGTACAAGCTTGTGAAGTTTACATCTTAAAGACTCAACAAGCAGAAAGTGAAAGACTATTTACAGCAGGGTTCCTCAATTAGTTTTCGCAGAGGGCCGAATTCTGCCAACAATACCAAGCCAAGGGCCACTGACCTATATTAAATCGAACAAGCAGGAAGTGTCTGATGGCATAGACGGAACGCGGCGGGTGCTGATGTTTGATGACACCCCTGAAACTGTTGCTGCGGAAACTGCGGAACAGAGGAAAAGCCCTCGACAGAAGCACAAGCGTGGAGAGATTCGTGAAGCTCAGAATGAGCAGCAGGAAGAGATTTCTGAGGATTCGGATGGGTTCAGGACGCCCACAGATCTGTTCAGCGTGAAGCCCAAGATTAAACGAGGGAACCAGAAGAAAGTCTCTGCCTCTGGTAAACCTGCCGTACAGAAGCCCAACTTCATGTCCATGTTAGCCACACTGGTGAAGAATCCGAACCAGATTATTAAGGAATCCTGCAAATGAGTCTCTATTGAAGTTTTGTAATTCTGTTAGTCGTTCAAGATTTGCTAATTCTGTTAATAGATCTCCTCTCTGACAAAAGTCTGCTAATGTTTATTTATTGTTCATTTGTTTGTGTTCTAACATTAGCATTTGCATGAGTAAATAAGTCTTGCATTAAATTATCTGTTTGTGTATGCTGTTAACTCCACAGTGGCGTGAACTGCAGTTACTGTAATAACCACAGAGCGGAGCTGTTTCCAAACAAACTTGCATATCTTCACTCGCTATATTCAGTCTTTAGTTTCTTAAACCATTTTTAATTATTACAATATATGACTTAAAAAAAAATAGACTTTCTCACACTTTTATCACATTAACTTAACATGATGTTTTGACATCTATGAGTCTGTACATAATGCAGAACTTCCTGTTTTTGAGTAGATCAGGGACAT
>NW_015655406.1:1334015-1347444 GCF_001515625.1 Sinocyclocheilus rhinocerous
GCCATTTTGGAGAGTACCCAAGAGCGTAATCAACGTAATCAGCGTTGTTTATGTTCGGAGGAGAAAGCGCGCGCATGAACGTAATCTAAACAGCGTTGCTGTCTATGCAGGGTCTGAGAGCTCTCACATTTCATCAAAAATATCTTAATTTGTGTTCCGAAGATGAACGAAGATCTTACGGGTTTGGAATGACATGAGGGTGAGTAATTAATGACAGAATTTTCATTTTTGGGTGAACTATCCCTTTAAAATTGTAATATTCAAAGAAAGATGAAATATACTCCAGTATTATGCATGTATATATATATATATATATATTTAGTAAAATAATTTTTTATATGCATATATTTAGGAATTTGCGTCGCTGCAAGGATCTGCTCTCCGTTCAGACCAACCTGTCCATTACCAAAGCCAAACCACGGCATCGTAAGAGGTCACGATCTGTGGTCTGGCCGCCCGTTGCTGGTTGGCAATTTTCTGTGAAAAGGAAGCCTTCCTTGAACAGCACATTATCTCAGCAGCTTTATCCACTCGACCTTAGTGTCGGTGTGAAGCAGAAGGACAAACTTCTTGTAGATGACAAGATTTCAAGATTAAATGCAGATTTGAAGCAGAACTCGGATGTCTCTAGCAAACAGAGGACGACTAATGTCCGGGGTAAATCGAACAAGCAGGAAGTGTCTGATGGCATAGACGGAACGCGGCGGGTGCTGATGTTTGATGACACCCCTGAAACTGTTGCTGCGGAAACTGCGGAACAGAGGAAAAGCCCTCGACAGAAGCACAAGCGTGGAGAGATTCGTGAA
The DNA here is from genome assembly GCF_001515625.1 of Sinocyclocheilus rhinocerous. Lineage (NCBI taxonomy): Eukaryota > Metazoa > Chordata > Actinopteri > Cypriniformes > Cyprinidae > Sinocyclocheilus > Sinocyclocheilus rhinocerous. The sequence goes on from NW_015655406.1 coordinate 1,334,822, forward strand.
GCTCAGAATGAGCAGCAGGAAGAGATTTCTGAGGATTCGGATGGGTTCAGGACGCCCACAGATCTGTTCAGCGTGAAGCCCAAGATTAAACGAGGGAACCAGAAGAAAGTCTCTACCTCTGGTAAACCTGCCGTACAGAAGCCCAACTTCATGTCCATGTTAGCCACACTGGTGAAGAATCCGAACCAGATTATTAAGGAATCCTGCAAATGAGTCTCTATTGAAGTTTTGTAATTCTGTTAGTCGTTCAAGTTTTGCTAATTCTGTTAATAGATCTCCTCTCTGACAAAAGTCTGCTAATGTTTATTTATTGTTCATTTGTTTGTGTTCTAACATTAGCATTTGCATGAGTAAATAAGTCTTGCATTAAATTATCTGTTTGTGTATGCTGTTAACTCCACAGTGGCGTGAACTGCAGTTACTGTAATAACCACAGAGCGGAGCTGTTTCCAAACAAACTTGCATATATTCACTCGCTATATTCAGTCTTTAGTTTCTTAAACCATTTTTAATTATTACAATATATGACTTAAAAAAAAATAGACTTTCTCACACTTTTATCACATTAACTTAACATGATGTTTTGACATCTATGAGTCTGTACATAATGCAGGACTTCCTGTTTTTCAGTAGATCAGGGACATTTTTTTTAATCACTAGATTTAAATATCCTTCAGAGTCAGCAATACATAAACTATATATATATATATATATATATAATATACAATATAAACATAAAAAATATAATCTTAAAAAAATATTTTTTAATTGATGGTTATATGATGGAAATGTTCTTTGTGAAAAAAAAATGGTTCTTTGAAGAACTGTTCATTGGAAGGTTCTTTGGGAAACCAAAATTGTTCTTCTATTGCATCGCTGTTTTTGGACACACTAATGGACAAATTTTATTGTTAATGATTATTAGACATCTATACCTAATACCTAATTATTGAGGTTGTGGCTGAAGTATTAAATATAATATAATATATAGAAGGTAGAAGGTTTTTGAGACAAAGTATCAATTATAGAAATGATTTCAATAGCTGTTTTGTTTGACATTTTTTGTAAAACCTTGTATTTAAAATTATTTTGTTTGAATTTTATCATCCAAGCCAACATTCTAATATTATATTTTGTATTAAAATTATTATTAAATCAAATTATTTTGTATTAGCTGTTGACAATAAAACTACACTTGTATACATAAAGGCAAGGGTCAACTATGTTATGAAAGGTAGATTTAATTTGTGGTTTTTCATAAAGTTTGGGGGAAGTTGTTACATGAGTTAAATTTTATAAACTTGTGCAAATTTATAATTTGTGTGGCAAAACAATGGTTTGATTTTTGAATATTACTTTTTACATATTTTTTTTTTGTTTTTAACTTACTGTAATTATAACTTAGCCCATAAAATGTAACAAGAAGCCCCAGTAGCACACTATGTAGGGTAAGATAAACGTGCATTCATTTTTATTTTATGTGGATTAAATTTTCAATAGCTTTTTATTACCAAGCCACCCTGAGAAACAATCACTGAATCTTAGACTATCCCAATTAACTATCCCAATATTTAATAATAAAAAAAAAAAATCAATATAATACTATGGAAATGTAAAAATTTGATGTGTTATATTTACATAAAATGTATTTTATTTTTGCAGAGTCTCATGATGATAAAATAGCCAAAATGCTTCTGAATAGCACTTTTGTCAATAATAAAAACGGCCCACAAGGCAAGTCTTCTGCTGTTTTAACACTTAGTGGTTTTAAATGGATTTACATACATAAAAAGCTTTAGTGTGATGTGTGCTGTTATTGGTGCTGATGTTAAGGGGTTGGGCTCAGTGACTCCACTGTCACAACCTAAAAGCGCACAGATCCATCACACAACATCAGTTTAGGAAGAGCGAGCGGGCAAGGATGCAGCAAAACCGGACTTTTACCCAGGGCACTGCTTAGAGAGCAGTTTTATTATTATTATTATTTTTTTCTTTTGGATGGACAATCACATCCACACATAATCGTGTTAGGATATGTGAGTGTTGCAGAGGAAAGGCATGCAGCCAATTGAGCAGAGCTAAGAGGATTTAATGCAGCTGGACATGAGCCACGCTGAGTAAAGAAGAAGATTATATTGTTTTAATCAAATGCAAATAAGTTTTTATTGCTGGTCACTTTGAGTTTGGACTGTCGAGGAGCGATGTTTGTCTTCATCATCTCTTTATGCACTCCGATAACTACACTATAAGTATGCTCACCGCACAGAGATGTATGGGTTCAACTCTACAGTAAAAGGGTGAGTTATATACTACAATTGATTACTGATTATTACACATAATTTGCTATTAATTTATTTATTTGGTAACGCTTTTGCATTGCTTAGTTTGGTGCCCCTATTTCATGTAATATCATGACTTTATATACCAAAAGATCACTATAAACCTCAAAATTATTGCTTGTTCATTAATATTGCTCAGTACTTATTCAGGTACTTGACATTTTAAGCTGTGAAAGCAGTTTCCTGCAGTGTCATTCTATACTCCATTTAAAACTAATTTAAACAACATTACTGTAATTTTATTTAACGTTTTTATGACTTCATTTTATTTGAGAGACTACATGGTGTGTTTGTAATTTTTAACATTTATTTGTCACACCACAGGGTCTGCAAAAAAAGTTAAAAGGTTAATAAAATGGTAAAAGCCTAATGCAGTAAACCAGTTTTATAGCTTTTTACTTTCTGTGTACATTCACATACATTTTAACTTGTTGGCAATGACATGCAAACATAATTATACCGTTACATGAAATAATGTACCTTTTGACCATTTCTTGTTATTTGTTGTTTGTTCTAATTTCCTATATTTCCTCATGTCTTGAGCATGATAGGTTTTTGTGTTTTTAGGAATACTGACACAAGACCTTGCCACGGGTGGACCTGATCTTTACTAAGCCAGATCTGGACTCAAAAAACACATGAAGATGTGCCAGTGTTACTCTGCCCTGCTTATGATCTGCTTGCACATGGTATGAGTTTTATTTAAATTGTTTTAATTAAAACAAACTATTATATGTGTATTTGGTTTGACAAAGTTAATGAACCTTTTCTTCTCCCAGGGTGTATTACTTGTGAAAGATGGAAAAAGACACTATGTATTATTATTATTGTTGTTGTTGCAATTAATACTTATCTCTATATACCAGTTGTCTTCACTGTCGTGCTATTTTTTGGAGTAGTGTAGTATTTGAGAAACAGGTGGGTATGAATTCAAAAACGAATAATTTTCTAATTTTTAAAATAATACATTAATACATTATATTATTATTATATTATTAATTAATTGTAAAGAGACCAAATTGTTTGTATAATCCAAATATGCCTTTATGCCATGGCATTTTGTCTAATTTCCTCTGTAAATCTTTGAATAATCCAGTTTCCGTATGGCCCTTAATCCATCAATTTTGCTTATTTCTCAGGAGGAGAACAAAATGTGTGTGTGATTGTGTTTTTATTTCCAAAGATTAATTTTAATGCATATGAATTGACTTCACAAACCCAACGCAGTTTAATTGAAGACTTTATCCCAGAAACCAGTTTAAGCCAGTTTAAAATTAAATTACAACCTTTGTGATGGCTCAGCCTTAAATCCTCTCTCAAGAGACTTTTCTTTCACTGCCATCAGTAAGTCAGATTTTTATTATTAGTTATTTTTTCCCCTCAATTTATTGCCATCCTTGAACTGTAAAAAATGTATTTACTTCAGATTAAGTACCTAATCTCATAATTTTAAAAATAAATAAAAATGTTCATCATTATTATCGTTTATTTTAAGTAATTTTTTCTTCAGTATAATTATTTCCACAGATTTATAATGATTGACCAAAATTAACTAGTTTTTGCACTTAATTTGTTTGTGATTTCTGGTAACATTTTCTCCTTCATTTTACACATTTGGCATCTCTTGTCTCTCCTTACCTGCAGAGGATGTCGGTAGTTCTTTGTTCTGTGGATCATGAGTTCGCACTAAATCAAAGTTAACATACAGTAGATTTGGATTTTATTTCTCATTCACCATCACGGGTTTGAATTGTGAAGTGTACAGCCCAAATTATACGTGTCTCCCAAATATTTACCCCCTTTGGTTTTTAGAGAGAGAAATAATGGAGAAAGCTGAAGATAGACTTGGGGAGATGGGGACTAAACAGCCTTTTGGGACATATACACTCTTTCATTCTATCAAATGATGCCTTTGAAAGTATATGTTAGAGGCTTTTGAGCTTTGTTGAAAGATAGAGAATGAGAGTAGGGCAGCTCCTCCCTGATCTTCCTCCTTTGGTCTTTCCTGTGCTGTTTTCTGTTCATTCATATTTCACCACGACTGCAGTGCAAAACAAAGTTGTCGCATTGATTGGCTGTAATATTAAAATGAAACTTGACACTAAATGATAGCAGGAGTCATGGGTGTGTTTTAGGAACCAGTTTTGCTGGGTTTGTGACTGTGTGGGTGTCACTGTCTTAGGCTTGAGGTAGATAGTGTTTATTGAGTCGGTAGTAAAATTGCATTGCAGTGAGATGTTACATCCTGTTTGCATCATTTAAAACAGGGCTCTCATACAGCTCTCAGTTTCCCATCCCCTCTTTATGTTTTGATTATTTATGTAGTGATGCATCTCCTTTGATTTTTTTCTACATGCTAGCTGTGATTTTAGTCATGTTGTACTGTAGTAGATTATTCATCTATAATTTTACATCTGAGATGTGAATGTGGATATGCACATCAGTTTATGGTATTTGGGGAATTCTTAAAACCTTAATAACCTAATATAAATGTTCACCAAGTCTAAATATTTTTATGCTTAAATGCAAAAAAAAAATTTTAATCATAATTTCTTCTTCGTAGACATTTGTGGTCTAGATATTTGAGGCACCCTACAATTTCCTAGAGCGTTTTTCTGGTTTGGCAGGATGGGGCCTCAAGCATCTTCTCATTTTATCTAAAATCTTCTACTACTACCTTCTCAGTATGGTATAGGAAGTTCTATGAAGAACCTTCCAAATGGAAATCAGTTCCTGCACGAACTCTAAACATATTGCACTCACAAAAATAAAGCTTGCAGAAGGGGGTTTTCATAGCAATGCCATAGAAGAATCATTTTTGGTTCCTCAACGAACCTTTTGGTGGACAATTAAAAAAAACAAATTTAACATTTTTCTTAGTGTGAACATTTTACAAATCTAAAGAGACTTCTTTTTCACTATAAAGAACCTTTTGTGGAAAGACTCCATGGATGATAAAGGTTCTTCATGGAATCATAGATGCCAATAAAGAACTTTTATTTTTTAGAGTGTGGTACATTGTCACTGGGATATCTGAAGCACCTTCAAAAGGTTTCTTAGTAGTTCTCCAAAGGATTCCACTAGTGTAAAAGTCAGAAATCCCAAAGTGTGTCTAAAAAGTCTTTTTATTTGTATACAGTTAATTATCAATAGATAAAGTCCCGCAGGAAAATGGAAGTAGAGTCGTTTTTGAATGGCTTTTAATGTTGGCTTTAGGATAAACCTTTATTTTTGTCCACTGGACTGGATTGGATTTTTTATTTTTCTTGAGATACATTAGCATCTGCAACCTCTTTGGTTAACAATTCCCTTCCTGGTTTTGTCTTTGAAGGTGACATGTGGAGCAGAGCTCAGAGCAGCTGTGTCTCCTCTGGGTTGGGGAGAGAGTGATAAGGAGGAAAGCGTCTCTCCTTACGGCTCTCATTCAGGGATTCTCAAATCCCTGCGGCTTTTCTCCCACACGTCCCAATCTAACAGTCAGAGCCGTGAAACTGCTCAGGACCCTGGGGCACTGGATCTGTGGGCTTGGTTATCCAACCACCCTGATACCGAAGGAACCCTCTCGAGGGCCAAACGTCGTCCCTATGTGAAAACTGGCAAGTTTAAGAAGATGTTTGGCTGGGGCGACTTCCATTCGAACATCAAAACTGTCAAGCTAAACCTTCTCATTACCGGGAAAATTGTTGACCATGGCAACGGAACCTTCAGTGTCTATTTCCGCCACAATTCCACCGGCCTGGGCAACGTGTCCGTCAGCCTGGTCCCGCCCTCCAAGGCTGTCGATTTTGAGATCACTCAACAGGAAACCATAGATGTACCTAAAGACAATAAGGCCTTCAATTGTCGAGTGGAATATGAGAAGACGGACCGTAGCAAGAGGACGTCCGTTTGCAGTGACTTCCCGAACAGGGTATGTTTCCAGGAACAGACCCAAAGCCATGTGTCTTGGCTTTGCTCCAAGCCCTTCAAGGTCATCTGCATCTACATTGACTTCTTCAGTGCAGACTACAAGCTAGTACAGAAGGTCTGCCCAGACTACAACTACCACAGTGACACTCCGTATACCTCTGTGGGATAGCACAGCCTAGATTGGTAACTGAGGTCTCATCTCGTTGTTACAGCCTCTCTAGCCTGTAGTTTCCTTGTTCTGTTCCACAAAGAGCTAGACAAATGGAAGCAAGGTCAGATTGAGGAACCACTCTTTTGATTCTATCTTACTTATCCTTTAGGGCTGTCGATGCCAGGAATAGTTCACCCCAAAAAAGAAATAGTTTATGTCTGTCATCATTTTCCACAGAAGAAAGTCAGTCAAACAACATGAGGGTGAATAAATGACAGAATTTTCATTTTTGGATGAACCCATGCTTAACCCAGGCTAAGACCTGATTTCCTGAAGGCTGATTTACAGTATGTGGTTCACACCTAGCTTGGACATGAGCAACACATCTGTGGTTTCCATAGTGACCCCTGACCCTTTCTCCGTGACTCTTGTGATGTCATCAGTGTGATGTTTTAAAATATCCAAATCATATGTAAGCTGGGATTCAAGAACAGAAAAAAAGTAAAACATCTTGTATTGCAGCCATTTGTGATGCCATCCTTTTCATGCCAACATATTTTTGTGTTCACAGAAACATTGTCAATAACTAAGATTAATGTTGAAGCCATAATGTGCGCCTCAGTTCTTTTGTATTTTGTTTCTGTTATTAAAGAAAAGATTAGATTTTAGTTTCCAGAATGCTCCCTTGTGTATTTTTCTTCCTTCGACTCCAAGACTGTCGGCAGATTTTTGGTGTACAACTTCAGAAATCCTTGCACAGATGCTGCAAACAAAGAAAAACTGTGAAGTCAGACAAAGCTTAAGTCAACTCTGTACCACATTTGTTACAAAATCTTCTTAAAAGCCTCAGTATCCCTCTGACTACTGGAGGAGAGTCTCATTGCGGAACAGATTTTTTGGCAATTTAACCTCTGTAAATTCAGCCATATGAAAACAAGAGGATGACATTGTTTCACATCAGCAGAAAAAAAACTGTTTCATTCGCAAAGGTCTGATCATACGCACAAACTCTGATCTGAAAAATGCACACAATGTCTGTGAGAGTCTGTGCAATCTCATGGCTTGATGAACAGGGCATTTGAGGATTTGCAGCACGCTGGCTTTGATCTCAGCTTAAGTTGTCTCCAGATGTTTGAAGACTAAAAAGAAGAGAAGTTTTATAAAAGTTCATTTAAATGATTTTGGAAGCCACAGACCAAAAATAATATGGAGTGTGCGCAACATGCTAGTGTCTATTGGAGATAGGGATGCACCGATACCACTTTTTCCAGTACTCGCCCGATAGAAAGGGGTGCACTGGGCTGAAGCAAGAGCCCGGAAAGCCTCGGCCACTAAGTGAGGATGGGACTGAATCATCGCTTTCCAACCTGCAGTCTCCATTATGTCTGCAGCATGACTGCGAATGAGCAAAAACAAGCCTAAAGGTTACTATCTATAAATGATATAACATTTGTCACACGCTGATGAAATTAGTAAAAAAATTATCTGGGGTTTTTATTAATTCTGTGAAATCATGCTAATTAAAGGAATGTTCTGGGTTCAAAACAAGTTAAGCTTTATCCACAGCATCTGTGGAATGTTGTCTGTAAAAATAAATATCACATGTACAGTAAAGTAATGGTGCAAACTGATCCAGAGAACAAATAAAAAAATCAAATATAAAAAAGAATTTCTATAAACACATTTTTTATATATATATTTATGATGATTTCTGAAGGATCATGTGACACTGAAGACTGGAGTAATGATGCTGAAAATTCAGCGTTGAATCACAGGAATAAATTACATTTTAAAATATTTAAATAGAAAGCAGTTATTTTAAATTCTAATAAAATTTCTCAATGTTGTTTTGCTGTGTTTTTGATTAAATAAATGCTGCTTTAGGTGAGCATAAAAACATTTTTTAAAAATCTAAATATCTATCTTTAAAAGCTACCCATGGCCTTGTGTAAAAGTGATTTTACCACAGTAAAAAGGCTTGCAGTTACTTTACTGTTGACAGTGCTTAGAGTGCATCGAGCCCAGAACATTCCTTTAAAACGTGATCATACAACAAGAATGGCACCATCTTATGTTTTGATGGAAAGGAATTCAAGAAAAAAATCTCTCCACAAGCTGTGCCATGAATCATTTTGTTTTACGGATATCTTAAGTCACATGATTTCTATGCAAACAGGAGCTTCCTGCTAAATACAGATGTGTTTATTTGCAGAGGACTCTGGGAGATGGTAACATGTTGGCACACATACTTGCTATTCCAGTTCTTCCCATCTTTACAGCCCAGCTGTCTAAGAACACTGCATCTGAGGAAAGAGACCAGAGCAGAATTCACACAGAGCTCCCAGAATGCACTGCAGCCACCGCTGTCACAAATTAGATATTTAGCAGCCAAATTATTCCAATTAATATAATTGTCTGCATTGCTTTTAATCAGTCATTTATGCAAAGTGACCATAGAAAAATTGCACATGATTTTCCCTTCAACCTCAATATTGAGATTATATATTAATATTAATAGAGATCAATATTTTTATAATATAGATATTATATTTCTGCTCTAAATTCTTCCATCATGTATCCTTTCAAAACAGCCCAATTAAACCTGCGAGTCATTAAATTTGCAAAAATTTACAATGTTTACAATTATGTTTAAATGTTCCGAAAACAAAGAACTGTAAAGTATACAAAGGATTTTTTTTTGAATGAGTATGAACTGAGTGTGTGTTCTTGCCTATTAATGAAGTCTATGGCTTGTGCTTTAAGCTGCTCTGCGCTGTGCAGGTCAGCCAGAATGAGGATGTCAGCCACATTCTCTACAGATAAACTGTTACAGAGAGCCTCCTCACATAAAACCTTTAATCTTTCCAGAGCATACTAAAAAGAAAGAAGAAAACAGACCGCAGGTCAATCACAGCAGCACGAACACAAAACAAAAGCGCTCTTCCTTCAGAGCAAGAGTGTATTACCTTGTCTGCAGCAGCTAACAGGTTGTCGGCCATTTTCTCTAGGTTAGGAGCTTTACCAGTATAAATAAATACCATCATTTCCCTAAAAACATCCGGTTCCACATCGCTGATGTCCACACGGTTCTTCTTAATATAAATAAATTATTAAATTATATAATTTTATTTTAAAATGTTTTATTTAAATTATAAAATAAATGAATAATTAGTTTAAAATAATAAAAATAGATGAAAATTCTACTAAATATTAGATATACTATTATTATTACTTTATTATAACTACTGTTATTCTAAAATGTGGTAAACAGTAATACTAAAGAATCAAGAGTAGGTTTGTCCATTTCTGACTGGTAGTGTTTATCTTATCACTTACTTTTTTACTCTCCTCCATTTTGTGTTCAAACATAGCATTGAATACTGGCGACCTCGCTGTCAAAGGAAACACGAATCATCAGTTTTATGTGAATCATCTGTGTGTAAAGTACTGCCAAATTCATCATGTGCCTCATTATCATTTCACTGAAATGTTGTCTGTGCAGCTTGCCTTTTTAGCAAGGCAAAATCTGGGTCTACCCCAAACGTCTGTCAGTGCCGTGTTGGGATGACTAAACTCACCTGCCAGTATGGATTTGTGCGCTTTGAACTCTTGCCCTCCCACGAACAAGCTGCAGTCTGTGAACCTGGAGCCTTCCCACAGGTTACCCAGGTCGTCAGAAAGCTGACACTCCGGAACCTTCAGCATGTTTGTGTTCGACTGGCCAGAGATGTTTACAGAGTCCTGGACCACACTTACCTAAACAAATGGGTCACTGGTTTGAAGCAAGGACATTACTAAATCCAAATATTTAGTGTACTTGAAACGTGACATGTTACGGTACCTCACAGAACAGAGTGAGCTTGTCGTCAGGAAGAAGTCCGTTAGCTTCGTCCAGCAAGAAATCTCTCCTGATGAACTTCTTGAAGCCCCAGTCTTTTCCCTGGACGAAGCGGTAGGCTCTTTGGCTTTCTGAAATGTGGGCAGAACAAAAGAAGCACAAATATGAATAAAACAGTTATTCCACATTACCAAACTCAATCCTGTGAGTGTCTGGAAAACTCTTACCCATGGCTTTAGTTTCTTCTCTTTTGGCGTTCAGTAAAGAAAACTTGAACTTTGCTCTCACTTCACTTTTTGGGCAACTGACAAGCAATAAGTACAGAGAGAGATAATCTTTACTCTCATCATCCAGTCCCTTTGGGTTCACTCGCAAACACCTGCAGAAAAAAAAGAAAAAAAAAAAGAAGGGAAGAGTAGTACAAAATTTTTTTTTTAAATCGGAAATAATTGTAATAATTTATAAATAACTTTTAATAATTTGGAAAACACTGTATGTGTCCATATAAAATAAAATGCTAATTTAAATATACACTAGAGGTCAAATGCTTGAAATTATTTTTGGAAGAAGTCTCTAATGCTCATCAAGGCTGCATTAATTTGATTCAAAATACAGTAAAACAGTAATATTGCAAAACATTATCACAATTTAAAATAACTGTTTTCTATTTTAATATATTTTAAAATGCAATTTATTCCTGTGATGGCAAAGCTGAACTTTCAGCCATTACTTCCGTCTCCAGTGTCACAGAAATGATTTTAATATGCTGATTTTCTGCTCAAATTATCATCAGTACTCAATTATTAATAATGGTTCTTACTATTATCAATCCTGAAAACAGTTTTTGTTGTTTAACAGTTTTGTGGAAACTTTTAATCAAATAAACTTCTTTCAACAACATTCTCATATGACCCCTTTAATTATTCTAAACTTTTTACCGGCAGTGTATTATTTAGAGATCTATATTTTTAAACCACTGAAATGGCATGAACAACACTGCTTCTGAACATCCATTACCACACAATTCTGTAATATGTTATATGACTCATAAATTCAGCCATTTTTTAGTTTGGGAACGGCCATCGTAGGAGTAGTCACACTCCAGGACTGCGATCGGAATATCTAGATCTTCAGAGACAAAAGATTCAACGTAAAAGCAATTAATCGGCTGCTAGTGACAAAAGAAATCTTTCGCAATTCTCAAAATTTGTCCCAGACGGCCCAGTGTAATCCCAACCTAAATCAAAATGGGCCACTGTTGTTTCACAAACAATGATATTTGGAAAGGGCAAGCCTGTATTTGTGCGTGTATGTGAGTGTGTTTGGTTGGGCAGGATGGCGAGGCATTAGAGAGAAGAATTAAGAGGCCACTTGAGAGCTTTGGACAACACTCCGAACACAGTGAAACACACCATTTCATCTTGTCGTTGGGGCCTGAGGAGAAGGTCGAGCTCCTTACGACTTCTCCCATCTCCTCCCGACAGAAGCTGAAGTTGTTAATCGTCCACATGTAAGAAAACTTCACGACTTTCACCTGTGGAAAAAAAAAACAGGGATATTTATGACTGGTGCTCTCAACTCAGAACGATTAGTCTCTCTCACCTGTGTATAACACCAGCTTTCTGCCACAGGTCCGGATGTCATTTCCCCTGGGGGAGGGGGTGTGGGAACCCGCGACATGGCCTGCTTTCACCCTTCCACGTCCCTGATTTAGCTCACTGCTCGGCCTACACACAAAACCAAGACAAAACTGTGCAACTATAGTCAAACCAGGTCAGTGAGTCAATATGATTTCCCAATACGAGAACTGGTTACAATCACAAGGCAGCTCTCTCAAACGTCTATAAATAACCACAAGTGAGGTACACTATTAGGTCAAAGTTTATATGTAATGGTTGCTAACAGCAAATGCATTCGATTAAAGATTTAGCCAATGTTCTACAAAGAAACTCGATTTTTGCATTTTCTGAAAAAGGAAAAACCCCCACATTTACATTTATATTCATTTATCAGATGCTTTTATCCAAAGAGACTTCAAAAAGACTTTCTAGGTGGTTGCTAGGGTGTTCTGATATAGTCTGGCCACTTAGAAAAGCACAACTCTCCTCAAATTTGAGGGATCAAATCACACGTCTTGTTGCACTTCAAAAGTTACACTATTGTACAAAAGATTTTTTTTTAATGTACATGGGTCAAAGACATTAAGATGTCTGCATCAAAAGAAATTTACAAAAGTGATTTTATGTCCATAGAAAGCACATTAAATGTAAGTAAAGTGTCTACTTTTAAGGTTTCAAATAACTTTTTGGAGAATAAAATGTCAAAACTTGGTTGAAATAATGTTACATTGTAATTCAGTTTAACAATATCTATGTAAAAATTCAAA
>NW_015655406.1:1350559-1360725 GCF_001515625.1 Sinocyclocheilus rhinocerous
AGCACACCTCGCTTTTTCAGACCGATGAGCTTTGTAAAAATCGACGCGTTTCAGAAGGCGGGGCATAGAGGAGAAACAATAATGTACAGTATGTGGAAAATAATGTGTTTTTTTAACCTTAAACCGCATAAATACATTTCATTACACCAAATACACCAAATAATGTTCTTTTTAGCAACATCATATGACCCCTTTAAGAGGCCGCTTGAGAGCTTTCGACAAACACTCGATGAAACACACCATTTCATCTTGTCGTTGGGGCCTGAGGAGAAGGTCGAGCTCCTTACGACTTCTCCCATCTCCTCCCGACAGAAGCTGAAGTTGTTAATCGTCCACATGTAAGAAAACTTCACAACTTTCACCTGTCGATACAAATAAAAAAAGAGGGATATTTATGACTGGCGTTCTCCACTCAGAACGATTCATTTTCCATTCAGCCAGTCTCTCTCACCTGTGTATAACACCAGCTTTCCGCCACAGGTCCTGATGTCATTTCCCCTGGGGGAGGGGGTGTGGGAACCCGTGACATGGCCTGCTTTCACCCTTCCACGTCCCTGATTTAGCTCACTGCTCGGCCTAAACACAAAACCAAGACAAAACTGTGCAACTATAGTCAAAACAGGTCAGTGAGTCAATATGATTTCCCAATACGAGAACTGGTTACAATCACAAGGCAGCTCTCTCAAACGTCTATAAATAATCACAAGTGAGGTACACTATTAGGTCAAAGTTTATATAGAGTGGTTGCTAACACCAAATGCAGTCAATTATACCTTTAGCCTACAAAGAAACTAGACTTTTGCAATTACTGAAAAAAGAAAAAACACTGCATTTACATTTATTCATTTATTATCAGATGCTTTTATTCTAAATGAATTACAAATGAAGAATACAACATACGATAAGGTCTTCAGGGTGATTTATAGACATAGAAAAGCCACAGAACACCTCTCCTCAAGATTTGAGGTATCAAATCATGTGGCTTATTACATTTCTAATGTTACAGTACTGTAGAAAAGTTTGGGGTCTGTAAGAGTTTTTGTAAATAAGTCTTTATGCTCATTAAGGCTGCATTTATTTGACAGGAAATACCGTAAAACAGTAATATCATGAAAATTATTATTACATCGTAAAATAGAAGTTTTCTATTTTAATACATTTAAAATTGAAATTTATTCCTGTGATGCAAAGCTGAATTTTCAGCATCAGTACTCCAGTCTTCGGAGTCACATGATCCTCTAGAAATCATTCTAATATGCTGATTTGCTGCTCAAGGCACATTTATTATTATTATCAATGTTGAAAACAGTTGTGCTGCTTAAACTTTGTGGAGAGATTGTTTGTAGATTATTTGATGAGTAGAAAATTCAGTAAACATCACTTATTAAAAAATAATAATAATTTGTAACATTATAAAAATCTGTCACTTTTGTGAAGTGAAAGTGTTCATTTCTTTTAATAACAACAACAACAACAAATCTTAGTGACCCTAAACTTTTGAATGATACTGTAGATGCCATAGTTAAGAGAAACAGATGATCAGCACAAACAGAGTAATACAATGAGAATAGATAATGCCAAATAATACCTTGTGTTCAGAGATCAGCAGGTTGTGTTTCCATGTCATCCCTGGGCTCAAGCTCAGAGACACAGCCGTCAGAGTGACTGGAAACAATGACTAACAGTGCATACTGACCTCAGCCTCAAAACAAGCCATCCTAAACACAGACGCACAATTAACCAAACATGCATCCATGTCGTGAAAATCAGCAAAACTCTACAGCATTTACCTTCACTTGGAACACAAAAACACAACAACATATAGTACTTCCAAAATATTCAGAAAAAAAAAAATCAATCGCCAGCACTTTTTTTCACCAGCAGTTTGCAAGAATCGCAGAAAGGAATGCAAACAATATGATAAACTCATAATAATATTATTTCAGCTGTAAATTTGTTTATAGGTAGAAAACTATTTTTCTATGTGAATGATCTGCTAGTTATTAGTCACTTAACTAAAATCTGTGAATGTTGCCATGATGTGATCATGCAAACTGATTTCACTGGGATTAGTTTTCATATTTAGATATTGTGAATGTATGCAGATTATGACCAGCCTTACGTCATCCTGATAACACAAAAAAAAATGGATTCCATTGCAAACCTGATGAGATTATTTATTGATTAATTTACTGTGGTGATCAACCATATGCTACAAATGCAGTCAATTGAGTTTAACTTGTATTGGATGAAACATATTAGTGGGTACATGACAAATCAGAATTCACCAATCTCTACAATCCAGTCATCATTTAACTCGTCTACACGCCACGACTGACCTCATGAAAAAAGCGCACACACTCACCTCAGTAAGAATGCTGAATCTCACTTGTGGGAGTTTTGCGAGCCTTTTAGAGTGGAGAGCTTGGCAGATGAGGGCAGTTCTGTGGGATGCCACTCTCAGCAGAGACTCAATGAACCCTGGCAGGAATAACAGCATTTTAACACCACATCTACACTGGCACAGCATCAGGCTCTGTCCCAACCGCTTTGCAGCCCACACTTCTGACTATAGACATCATAACGCTGATATAGGCATCCAAATGTCGAGTCGGGTGAACAAGATGATCTAGAACTAATTGAAAAAACAAGTCCTGTTTGGGAACGTTCTGTCATCCGAGAATGTAAAGAACACAGCAAAAAGTGCAAAGGACATTATGATGTTTGCTTAATTGATGCAGAGCACAGAAATAGACAAGCCAGTAGTAGAACAGTTAAGGAGACCATCAAATCTAAAACAGCCACAAAATACTTACAACTTTATGAAAAGACCTTTTCAAAAACATTGCAGTGTCCCTATGGTCAAAAAAAAAATATATTGACAGAAACACCGATTACTCAAAGTCACTAAAAATTGGATGAAAGAAATTGTTTTACTATTATTATTATTATTTTATCCACTAACAAGGCTGTTGGTAGAATCTGGAATGGAATAACTTCAAACAAACAGGAAGAACCCCTGTTTCAAGTGGACAAGTCTATTGGCCAAAGCAAATGATCTAAAACAATTAAAAAATATCAACCAATTATCAGCATATAACATTTACATTTAGTCATTTAGCAGACGCTTCCACATTCCACCAGGAGGGAACAGTTAATGAAAAAGTCTGTGAAAGTGATTTTGTGCCTCTTTTGAGATGGCACAATAATACATCGTTCACTTGCAGAACGCAAGCTTCTAGAGGGCACATAACTCTGAAGTAATGAATTTAGGTAAATGGGTGCAGAGCCAGTGGTAGTTTTGTAGGCAAATATTAATGCCTTGAATTTAATGCAAGCAGCTATTGGTAGCCAGTGCAAATTGATGAACAGAGGTGTGACGTGTTCTTTTCGGCTCATTAAAGATTAATCTTGCAGCGGCATATAACCACTGGAACAGTCTCAAAACATCTCAGATGTTCTCTCCATCTACTTAGAATATTGTTATTGTATCAACTGTCCAGACATTGTCAGCGGAAAATTCTCTTTCCCCCCTTTTCCTATTTCAATTTAGGAGCTTTGTTTTTATTTATTTATTTTTCTAGAATTGTGCTGTATAAAATAAACTTTATTTAAAAATGCACATAAAATAATAATTCACATTTGAAAGAGGCGTTCTCGAATTAATGAGTCGCTGAGTTGTCAATCGAGTCTGAAAGATTCGGTTCTCGATTATCAATATGCTCATTACAAGTGAGTTCTTCAGAACCGCTCGAAACGATTCCGTAGTCGCGAACAAATCGTTCATACCGGGTTTGTGAGCCGGATCAATCGATTCACTAATAAGATCCGACTCAAAAGAACCATTCGTTCGCGAATCGGACATCGCTGTAATGCGCTACGAAACCAGCCTCATCCGCCCCAAGTTTCTGTTATGAATCGATAACCGCGTTTCTTACCGCGTTCGAACAAGTTTGCACATACATTTGAGCGCCGAACACTTGTCGCCTTTCCGTTAGACCCGCCTGCAGAGCAATTGATGTGGAAAACCAAAAGAAAAAGAGTCAAGGAAACCAAGTTAGCCAACCAAGGCTCGTCTCGTTTGGCCTAAATTTCATGCACGGCCCAAACAAGAGACAGAACCATAACAAAGCCGAGTCAACTATGTTGATTTACGGCCGAAACAAAGAAAGATCCTTCTACGAAACCCCGCACGTATCTGATTTGTTTGTCCGAAACCAGCACATAATGGTGTAGATCGAGTAAGCGTCTGTCTTTGTGTCAGTGCCCAGAGCGGTGGTTAAAATACAAGATAAAAATAATTTTACAAACCTCTCAGACACTCCGCATCACAGACATAGAAACACGGTACGATATGTGACCTGAGTGAGTCGTAGAAGGAATTTTGTGCGAAACGAGTGAACTTTTTTCAGCCTTTCTCTACAGATAAGGGGTGTTTTTCTCTCTCTTGTCTCTCATAGCGCTGTCTGCGCTTCAGCTCTATGCAGGCGCACAGCGCATGCGCACAGAACTTCCTCTCAAACCATCTGTTCTAACAACAAGCGCAGTTAGTTAGCAGCGTACGCTAAATTCTAAGGGCTAGAAATGCGATTTACCACTACTGATTGAGTAATTATCGTGGTTATTTTAATTAGTTCAGCTTCCATGACTTTGATAAGACATGCGTCTAGTACATTTTATGATGCATTACAAAGTTACTCTAAACTCAGCCACTAGCAGTTCCCATAATGTCAGGGCAATTAATTAAATGACACGAAGACTGATGAAAGATATAATAGACCGAACCAATAATATATTGATAGGTTATTTTATCACATACACTATATAAACATAGGCCTGCTGTGTTTTTAACCACGTGGTCTAAGAATACGTGTCATTTTACAGTATAGAAACTTGACGTTAAAATAAAATAACTTTTTTTTGTCAGATTTGTATGACAAAATATAGTTACTCTTTTAGGGAAGTATAAATGTGACTGGGCATAAGCATAACTATCTAGTTCCCCCTCTCCCACATAACAGACTTAAGTGCCAATAAAATTTTTTTTTTTTTCTACTTCATCATTATAAACTCTTGGCACACTGATAGTATCACGTCTGTATAACTGAATGAGATGATATATATCATCATTTAATATCATGGGAGGAGATAAGAGTATTTTTGCAGGGGCTGTTGTAATGGTAATGATCTCAACAAATCCAGGCTAACACTCAATGAAATATGAAAGGCATCCTTTAAGCCAGGGGAGATATACATGGAAATAATAACAGATGAAAAAAAGTGACTTGCAGATTTGAATGATTAAAAAAAAAACTCTTATTTCTGTTAAAAGATATAAGCTCATCGTCTGTGAATTAAAATCTGTCTCATTTGCTTCATTACCATGACAAAACGAGAAAAGAGAAAAGAGTCTCAATGCCCTGTGACCTACTGCATGGCACTATCAATGTTTGAAAATAAGAGGATTATTAACTAAATGAAAAAGATGAGAGTGGATGAACTATATTTGTGTGGAAAAATATTCTATTATCAAACGTAGTCGAAAGTTTAATAAAAGCCTTTTATAATTCAGTGTCAGTGGTAAAATGTAGATCTGGATTACATGGACAACAGCCCTGCATACAAATCACACACACACACACACACACACATAGATACATACATACATACATACATACAGTGCCGTGAAAAGGTTTTTGCCCCCTTCCTGTTTTTTTAATTTTTTGCATATTTGTCACACTTAAAAGATTCAGATCATCAAACCAATTTTAATATTACGCAAAGATAATGCAAGTAAATACAAAATGCAGTTTTTCAATGATAATTTCATTTATTAAGGGAAAAAAGCTGTCCAAACCTGCCCGGCCCTACGTGAAAAATTATTTGCCCCCCCCTCTTAAATCATGAAAGAACTGTGATTAACCACATCATTTTAGAAAGCTGAGTTAAATTTCACTAGCCACACGCAGGCCTGATTACTGCCAGACCTGTTGAATCAAGAAATCACTTAAATAGAACCTGCCTGACAAAGTGAAGCATGCTTAAAGAGCAACACATCATTATATATATATATATATATATATATATATATCTAAACTAAAACAGGCCTTTTTTTAGAAACACAATTATCTTGGTTTACAATCTTAAAAATAGGGTTGTACATTAATAAGTTTGCAAAAGGATGTTTCGCAGCAGTGCCATAAAATAACCATTATTTGGTTCATCAAAGAACCTTTTTATGAGGCTCTTTGTGGAATGGAAAGGTTCCATGAATGTTAAAAGTTCCTCGTTGAACCATATTAGGTAAATAAGGATCATTTATTTTTAAAACGCAGTACACTGTAAAAATGTTAGTAACCATCTGAACCATAATTAGTTAATTAGGCTAGTTAATTAACTGTGAAAAAATATATTCATTTTTGTATGTAAATTTTCAATTACAAGTAAAGTCAACATGAACTTTAACTGTAACTACACTCTAAATAAAGATACATTATTGGTATTGATGGTTCCTTTTACTTTAACTTTTAACATCCATGAAACCTTTTCATAGCACAAAAAGATTCTTTATACTGGATGAAGATTCTTTAGATTGTTTAAATGTTCTTCACACTAAGAAAAAAAAAGGTTCTTTTAAGAACTGTTCACTGAAAGGTTCTTTGGAGAACCCCAAATATTTCTTACATGGCATCGCAGCGAACCTTTATTTTTACGAGTGTACATGATACCCGAAACTTCCCTCTTTTATTGTGAATTTTTGTCAACCACAGCTGCCAGGTTAGTTTTTTTTTCTCCATCAATTAAAAAATAAGAAGGAGGAAGATACATGAGAGAGAGAGAGAGAAAAAAAGAGAGAGAAACAGCTCTATGATGCATCTCTGTTGAGTTTACCCCTCTGGCTTTCCCAATTATGAGACATAAATTCTCTGTCAGGTCGTGAGGACATGAGACTGACAGGAAAGATGCTTGATCACGTTTTCCAGCATCAGTGTTGTTATTACATCAAGTTTGAAAGTTTTATCATAATTGAGAATTTCACTGTGTTTTTCTTTGCCTTTTTTCCCTGTTAAAAGCACTGATATTCACACACAGGGAAACAGCTGTTGGCCAGTTTCATCAGAATGAAAAGAAATGCTGCATCAAACAGTGCAGTTTCACTTAAGAGTGTGCAGACAGACACGTTTTTCTGACCTGCGTTTCTGGTGCATTGTGCCAAGCATTCTATTGCTATCCACTTAGTGATTTGAACAAATTGATGGGATATAAAACAGGCACAAAAATAAAAAATAAACCAAATTCCAATAGACTGACTCGATTGAAATTTTCACATCCCCATGTGAGGTTGACAGTTAATTAGTGCAACTTAAAAATAATGTAAATTAGATTTTAGACATATTAGCCGTTTCTGGATCAAATGGAGAATACCGACTATAGCCTACTTCTCCAGACTTCTTTTCTTATTGTGAATAAAAGATCATTTTTAATTATGCGCTGCTTCTAACAGATTTATTTATTTTTTGACAAAAAGCAAAATAGTTCACCGTGGGTTTTCTGAGCTGGTTTCGGTTGCAGCACGCTCCTACATAGTACCCCCTGGCAACTAATGTCTTAAGAACTCCAGAGCTCTTACTGCAGTAATCATCTGTCATAATTAACTTCATTGTTTGAGTTCTGATTTCTAATCCGGGAAATAGTAATGAGTTTTAAAACCTTTGGCAACAGAGAAAAGGATGGAGAGAGATACGGGGGAAAGGATAGAGAGAGAGAAAAGTGATTAACACCCAGTCTACAGGAGGGATTCCACAAAGTCAAACTGCACAGATCATTTTTTGAGTGAAACAGTCTTGAGTTTCCAGTTTCCACTGCATAATCACAAAGCCATAAACAGAAATACAACTCTTTTGAGATGTAATGGTGGCATTGTTAAGTAATTTGACTTATCTACATGCAAACATAAAACCACTCAAACTGTTCTGCTTAAAATGCACATTCGGTTAGGTACTTTTATGTACACAACTGGTCGAATGTTTGGCATAATTAAGATTATGTTTTTGAAAGAAGTCTCTGATGCTCACCAGACTGCATTTATTTGATCAAAGTTACAGTAAAAACAGTAATATTGTGAAATATTACAATGTAAAATTACAGTTTTCTATCTTGATATATTTTAAATAGTGATGGCAAACCTGAATTTTCAGCAGCCATTACTTCAGTCTTCAGTGTCACATGATCCTTGCTCAGTTATTATCAGTTACATATTATTGGGGCTCAATTATTAATAATGATTCTTATCGTTATCCATGTTGAAATAAGTTTTTGCTTAATATTTTTGTGATATTTTTTCAGGACAGTTTGATGAATAGAAAAACAGAAATATTTTGTAACAATAGATGCATATAAAATATTATTATTTGTAACATTATAAATGTATGTACTGTCACTTTTGATCAATTTAATGCATATTTGCTGAATAAAACTTTTGATAATAATAAGAAATGTTTCTTGAGTAGCAAATCAGCATATTAGAATGAAGATATACTAATATCTTAGCAAATTAGAAGATTTATGAATCATGTGACACTGAAGACTGGACTGGTGAAACTTCAGCTTTACATCACAGAAATATATATATATATATATATATATATATATAATTATTATTTTAAAATATATTAAAATAGAAAATGGTTATTTAAAATTGTATTAAAATACAGCCTTGTTGAGCAAAATCTTACAAACATTTGACCTGTAATGTATATAGCTGATGGAAGATTGTGTAGGCTATATATGAGATAATGTGGTTTATTTTTGCATTAGGGTTTGTGAAATACATTTCACATGTTAATGCATGTTTGCATGTTCCTGTGTGCATAGGTCAGCAAAAAGTTCCCCAAGCGTTATTAAAAGGAAGCTCTACTTGTGTAAAATTTCATTTTATGTCGGATCACTCATTCAGATGACGACCTGTGCTGCCGGCACCTTTATGTGACCATTGAAAATTTATTGAGGTGAAAAGTACCAGGAATGTGTGCAGTGATATAACATTTTATAAAGGTTGGTTTCATGCTTCACCACTCTTCAGCATATAGGCCTACCAGCTGTGTACACATCCTATTCAGAGAGGGAGAGAGAAAGAGTGTGGAACAGAGAGAGCAGATAGCAGCATTTTGAAGCCTTTCTGCACAGAGATATTACATAGACTTCTGTCAGACTGGCTATTTCAAAAACACATAATTATCAACAAAAGCTTGGGAAGACATTGGTTTAATTAGGAGGAGTGTATTGCCAAACTCCAAATACACACAGCTTGAGAGAGAGAGAGCTGTTAGAAGTTAATCAACATTAGCCTTAATGATAAGGCCTCAGAGAAAATGTGCAGACACACAGCGCGGCACAAAACCACATTGTTTGTCTTGGGTTTCCAAGAAATTATCCTTATTTCACCATAGAAACAGAAGACGAAGAAGAAAAACACATCATCGTCTCTCTGTTCCTCCTTCTTCTCCCACTGCTTGTCAGAAGAAAGGACAGAAAGGAGCGGAGCGCGAGGCGGGCGAATCGGTCAACAGACACGCGATTCCCGCGCTTCCAGCAGCTCGCGGGAATATCAACGGTTTGACAGGCTTCCGACGCGTTACTCTCTTTCATCTCCGCCGTTGACAGCGCGGTTTAAAGCTATTTTTGTACCTATATCTAAATTTGTGTATTTAGAATGAGAAATCACTGAGTGGAGACGCATGTTTTCATGGGCTCGTGAAGGAGGGAGCGGATGAAAAGCTGTTTTACAGCACAGGCCTCCCTGTGATCTGAGGTGAAAAACACACAAGGCTAATTATTGAATTTAAGGGTTTAAACAGTTTGTCATCAAACAATAGTCACATTTTATTCAGTGCTATTTTCCCCAGTTTGATTGTTAGTCTCCATCAAGGCTACATAATTAATAATATTTGTTGAAAAAAATAGTATATAATTGCATAGTATAGTTCAGTGGTTCACAACCAGGGGGCTGGGACCCAGGGGGCCTCAGTATGCTTTCAAGGGACCACAAGATGGCTTAAAATAATTAAATGGAAATGGATGAAATCTTAAAAGGTCATGGATTTTTTTTTTTTATAACAAATAGATCGTTTTTTTTATCTTTTATTTTATTGGTCAAAAATTGCTAT
>NW_015655406.1:1360858-1364082 GCF_001515625.1 Sinocyclocheilus rhinocerous
TATTTGTGGGGGGGGGGGGCACATTAGCAGTACATTTAGCAGTAAAATGTAAACCCTGCAGAACATTCAGTTAAACTTCTTGAATTACGGAATTTATGTTTAAATTATTAAAGCATTGTATGAAGAGTTCATTTGCAAAAACTGATAAACACTTTAAAAAAAAAAAAGCGATCTAAACCCTAAACACGTTTTGTTCAAAAAAGCCGGTTTTGTCCACTTTCAAGGCATCGCGAGTTCACGTTCAGATTTTTTCAATAAAAATGGAGTTATCGGTTTTTGCAATTTGAACTCTTCATATGTTTAGTAATGTTAATACAAATTAGGGCTGAGTGATATAGCTAAAAAATGTATCAACGATATAATGTTTCATATCGTTCGGTATCGATAATTATTGACATTTTTATAACCAGTGAAAAGGAATAAACCTCTACAAATTCGCGATGTGTTTTCTAAAAGTTTAAACCGTTTTAACTTTGCATGGTTACATCTCTTGTGTGAGACGCGAGTGCAGCAGTCATATTTGTCCGTCTAAAAATGCGCTGAATATGCGTTCTTTTGTGAATGGCTTGGTTTCGGTTTTCACCTAATCAAGATCTTCTCCGCATTGAACTTCTATATTTCTCTAATATTTTGAATGCATAACACAGCAGCGTGCGGGTCTCGTGGGCTAGACTAACAAAACATTAAAATGCAACAAGGTCACTTGCATCATCATCACCACATCTCGTGCTCCACTGATGACGCTCCCTGACGCACATCTAACATTGGATTGTACTATTTTTGCATTCAAATGCAAATTTTATTTTAAATTCGACTATATATTCATTTTTTTAATTCACAATCTCCTCATCACAGGCAGTCACAGCACTAATTTCAGCATGTGTTCATGTTTGTGTGTGCTGTCTGCGTCACTCAGAGCACGTGCCTATATCCTGCACTATATCGAACATTTTTTATATCGTTATCGAAGAAGGTGTACCGTCGATAAATATCGATACCGTTTTATCGCCCAGGCCTAGTGTACAATATTTTATAACATTAATTTATTCTATTTAGTGTCCATTTCATTCATTTAACATATTTAATATTTGGGGCATCCAAGTTATTTGACATATTTGAACATTTTTTTATAAGTAACACAATAGTTATGTTCCCTGGTAATCAGGCCCGGTACTAGGCTCGCTGGACTGGGGGGGCAATCAGAATGATGTAATTTAGTTACTATTTGTGAGAAGTAACTAGTAACTATAACTAATTACTTTTTTAAAGTAACATGCCCAACACTGCTCGTGAAAGGGTCAACAAGCCACATATTTGAAGTCTAAGCAAGTACATTCTCACCCCAAAAAGTATTAAAATTATAGTGTATCTGGGCATCTGCCATGACACTCATAAGAAATACCGCAAGCGCAGTGATACAAACGGTGAAACGGTTGGAGCTCTGTTATCACTAGAACATTGCTTTCCTCTCAGCCAATCAGATTCGAGGACCAGAAAGTCGTATAAAGATAGATAGATAGATAGATAGATAGGTGTAATAAAATGTCTACAGTAGACATATTACGGTCATGAAATAATGTTCCAAAAATATCATTGAAATAATGTCCCAATGCATTTTTTAAATTTACTTTGTTTATGTATTAATTTATTTAAAATATATATATTTTGGAGTAAAATGTGTCCTCAACAGGTTGCAGTGTGATTCATCTCAAAATTCAGTTCTGCTGCTGGGAGTTTGAAGTGAGAGCTCTAGCCTAATCTTAATTAAAGGGCTTGATGGCAAAAGGCAGGGTTGAAAAATCCTGCAAAAACAGATTCATTCACAAGTAGAGAGAGGGGGGAGAGAGAAGTGAGAGAGACAATAGGTTCCTAAATCCCATGCCGGATTGATCTTCCAGCTTGTGGTGTTGGGAATTCTGTAATTATGGCTGAACTGAGTCCTTGACCCACTTTCACAGTCTTATCTCTCTTCCTCTTTCTCGTTTTCTTTCTATCTATCTGTCATTCTTTTACTCCGTCTCTCAGTCCATATTTTTCCTCTTTTTCATGCCATCTTTCTCCTGCTCGCTAAACTGCTGAAGAAGTGCATGTGAGTAGAAACGGCAGTGTAGATGCTATTATGTGAGACGGAGATGGCCGAGTGCCCGGGGTGTTTAAACTGTGAGAGCTCGCTCCAGTGGGGAGAATTACTCTCCTGCTCTCTCTCAACTCCACATTTGGCACCTGAGGCCTGCCCTGGCAAAGCACCTCATCATCCCCCCAACCCAGACACAATTCAGCATGGCTCCACAATCCGCTCTGTAATACGGGACCTCAACCCCCGCTGGCTTCAGGGAACCGTTGGCCATCTAATATTTCATTTGATCCATTTCTTCTTGGAGATGAGAGTCGATAGTCTTGCTCAGGGCAATGTTTGGTGGTAAAGATGTTCTCTTTTAATACTACACAGCAAATGTGCCTAGACAGAAGACTCAGCTCATCTTTATTCCGGCCAAAGCGGGATGGGCTGAAGGGGTGAAACGCTTGAAATTCTCAACCTCATTTCACGTGTCATACTGGATAATTTTTATGCCATTGCAGTATGATTCAGAACGGTGTTGGAAAAACCTTTATAAAACACCAAGGTGTCCCACTGTCATCATGTTTAATTTTTGGTGAATGCATATCACTAGCTTGAACTGCAAGGGTGAAACTCTCCAGTTCTTTTCTTAATAATAATTATTAATAATCACAATATAGCTATTTTTTATTTTATATTTGTTATTATATATATATAAAAAAAAAATATATATATAATTTTTTTTTTCTTCTTCTTTTAGAATTTTAAAGGTTTTTTTTGTTTTGTTTTTTTGGATTGTAACATTATTTTAATGACAATTAAGCATATTTCCACCAGAATTCTTAATAGCATAAATGACATTTTTGTATTCTTATATATATACACACACACTGTTTTTTAATAGCATATACAATAAATGAATACATGATAAATATGATAATTACCATTTGAATATTTTATATATTAAATAATATTTTTGGTCTTATGGTAATGAGAACAGTCTTACTGGTCTTTTTTAAAGGGGTCATATGATGCTATTTTAAAGATCATTATTTTGTGTATTTGGTGTAACAGAATATGGTGACATGCTTTAATGTTCAAAAAACACATTATTTTTCAAATACTGTACATTATTGTAGGTCCTCTATGCCCCGCCTCTCTCAAA
>NW_015655406.1:1364872-1372567 GCF_001515625.1 Sinocyclocheilus rhinocerous
ACCATTCATCGCGTGCCGTCTTTAACGACGCGCGTGATGTCATTGAGAAGGCGGAACTAGCGACTGACTTCTGAAAACAAGAGTGTAAACATTGCTGAAGCGCTTCCGCTATAGTTCGCCGGCATTTTTCTTTCTTTGTTCTGTCGTGGTAGTCCCTCGATGACACATCATACAGGCAGGAGTACTGTTGCCACAGCTCCACGAACCTTTCCTCCATCTCATAATTCCACCTAGCAGCACCATCATCTCTCTTTCGTTTTGCCATGTTTGAAACCTGTGTATGAAAGAGCTTCTGTGCTGCTATTGGTCAACGTCACCAATGTGACAACTCGTTGTGGACGACGGAAAAAAAATTAAACATGCTAGTCTTTCTGTCGTGATGTCGTGAAGCATCGCAGACGCGGAATCGGTTGTCGTCCACTATGACACACTACACGTGCTGAAATGATGGAATCTTGCGTCCCGACGCCCATTATCGTTTACGAATCCCCACAACACCCTACATCAAGCAAATCGTGGCAAAATCGGGCTAAAATCGTGTAGTCTGAACCGGGCATAACAGATTCAGCAGAGTTTCCACATTCAGGTTGCTAAGGTAATCAACAGGCAAAGACTGCTCAGCTCCAGGAGCCATACATCACTGTCACCCCACTGCTCCTATCCATGACGACCATTCCAAAGCACTACCACGGCTCCTCAACCAGGATGCTAATCCCATCTACATCCTCCCTCTACACATCCTGAAAAAATGGTCATGAATGCATCTGTTAACACATCTTTGGTGTCTCGTAGGCATGGAACCAGTTGAGGGCTAGTGTATAAACATCTTTTGTTTAGTCCCTCTATCAAGGTTTGTTTGATTATAATGATTTTATCTCACAAAGAAATTATATTTCTATAGGATCCTGAACCATCTGCATAAGAATCAGTCGCAATAAATGATTGTCTTATCTCATGCCTTGCCTAATGTTTGCTGGTGTTGACTCCTATGATAAACTGCTTGCAATGGTCCTCATTTGTAAGTCACTTTGGGTAAAATCATCTGCAAAATGCAGATGAACAGCACTGGCAGAAAAAAAGCACCTTGCATTTTCCTCTATGTGGACATTGACAGCACCATTTATTCTCTTCTGATCATGCTGATACGAAGCCTGATGTTGCTGCTGTTTTCAAGGCATCATGCAACATTCTTTTGCGATGAAAAAGCACCTTGGAGTGCAAGTCCATCTGGAGAGATAAAGATGCCTGGGCTGTGGGAGAGAGATTTTCAAAGCCAGTTAAATATACTGTTGATTTTAATTATATTTTCAGTTCAACCACAAACCAACAAAGACATGCTAACTTTTGTGATCACTTTATAGGATGTTCTTTCAATAGTTATTAGACAGCTAATAGCTAATAGATAGATCTAGATCCATATACACCATAAAAATAAAAATAAATACATAAATACATCTAAGTTGTAAATAAAAAAAGATTATTGAAGTACTTTTTACTATAAATAGTATTAAAATAGTAAAATAAGTTAGAAAGTTAATCCAATGTGATAATTGCCGTTTCTTTGTAATTATTTGTGAAATTTACTAGGAATTTCTGAGTGAAAATTGTTTCTACCCCAATTTTTTTCAGTGTATATATATATATATATATATGAAAATTGATTAACTTTATTATCATGTTGCTAAGAACTGCTACAAATATACTCTATTTGTTAGATAAGTAAACACACAAATAAATAATCAGGACTACTTTTGAAGGTGACTTATTTCTGTTTGAAGAGTCTTATGCATCGAACTGCCAGTGTTCAATGTCATTTTAATTTATTTAAATAATTTATTAATTATTATTGAGCTTCTTGTGGAAAGACATTGTAATTCTAAATCAATCAGAGCATCAAGGAAATGCCACTTAATTAATCTTTTCGCTTCATTAGATTTTCCGATCATAATTAAATGATTAGTAGATATTAACTTTGTATTCAAGAGTACCACTCATGCATTTCTCCCCACTGACAATTAAAACGGCACAATGATCTCATATGATTGGAGGGAGATTGAGGACAAGAGCTTGAGTGTTTCTTGAGATAATATTAGATGAAATTCATAAATGGGAGTGTGTGTTTTGTGTGCCTGCGCGCAAATGGTTTAAGTGTCATTATTCTTTTCATGCAATTTCAAATTTCATGGAATATTGCAAAGAATCTCGCCAGCCTGGTGCTTTTGCAGCCCCCTGCTAGCAGTTCTGCTCTCTTCACAGAGACACCCAGCTTTTCCCATTCCTCTTGCAGGGTTTCATGTGCACCGGAGTGTGCCCTACAGCCGCGGTGTCTTAATGTCACAGGAAAATTAAAAAACTTCTACCTTCGCCAAGGGCCTGAATCTTAATATAGACCCTTGCTAAATCCAATACACTGGAAATTGTGACTAGGTGACAGGGTCAGTAAGTACTGATTAAAACTGAGGTCAGTAGATGGCCTTTGAAAAAGAGTGAAGAAGGAGAACAAAATACTCTTCTGAGGTGCTCCTTTAACAAACACTGAAGGCTGCTCTTATGGCAAGCGCTGTGGTGTTGCTCGCATTTAATTTCTATTTCATGCAACCCAGACCTCTAATAATTGCTCAGATATGTTTTGATGTCCTCTCTGGTCTGATATTGCTAAAATATTGTAGGGAATGAATAATTGTAGTATTGAGTGGTATTGTAAAGGCTAGGTTAAACTTGCTTTCTCTGTCTGAACAGATATTGGATGATGTTTATTTGGCTCAAGGGCTCAATAAGGAAAACACCCATTTTAAATATTTTCACAGCAGTCAAATAAGGCATTGTTTGTGACATTGTCAGCAAGTGTTGCTATTAGCATAGATTAAACTTTTTAGTGTAAAGATTAGTGTAATGATTACCTAAAGTCACTGATGGCTAATGGCCTTCCATAAAAAGAAAATCCACAAACACACAAGAGCACAATTTCCTCCCGGATCTTTCTGCTTTTGTTTTCTTCATGAGAAAAGAAGTATGAATGAGTTTATAGTGGTCTGAAAATAAAATAATAAAATTAAGAAAACAGATGACATCAATTTATATAATAACATTAATCAACAGCATTACTTTATATACGCTTAACAGATTATTGCATTCAGTAGTTTGAAATATGCCACTTATATAGGCTACACTTTGATTTATATGGATTTACTAGTAACACTGTAGTATTTCGATTAAATGGTTCATATTAAATATTAATATTAAATCTGTTAGAGAGTTAATTTCATTATCACCTGTCATAAATACAAATGTTAATAAAATATGATTACATTAATTTGTACACTAATCTACACTATTTTAATGTTGCTGTGGGACAATGTGAGAGACACCTATCAAATTCAATATATTATTGTAAATATTATCATTACTAGTGGAACAATAAAACACAATAGATGGTTTAGAACTTTTCATATTTATTGCACAGACCACAACTGGCCAACAAATAAATCTAAAAATCAATTATGCGTTTTAAGAAATGTACCAAAAATAAATAAATAAATAATAAAAAAAATATATACACATACACTTTTTGTAGTGCAAATTAAAATGATAAACTGTCACACAACTTCACAACTGGTAGACATACTGTAGCCTACTTGAAGTATTTTCTTCCTCACAAATGTAAACAGTTTAACAAGAAGTGCTCTCAATATAATACTGAACAATGTACCAAAAATAAATAATAATAAAAATATACACTCTTTGTAGTGCAAATTAAAAATATGAAACTGATATGTAAACAGGTAATAAAATAAAAATAAAACTCCATGGCCATCTCTGACCATTGGCCATATACAAATCACACAAGTGCTCCTCTCACAGTAGAGGTCAAGCAGAGGGCACTGTTGTAATCCCCTCTGGCTCTATTCAAATCACTGTCATTTGCCACATAAAGCCAACTTTAGCTCCTGGACATACATACATACATACACTCCTTCATAACACTCATCCATCCATGCATGCATTCATTCATCCATCCATTCTTCCACCATAGCAATCCATTCACCCAACCCAGTCATCTAACCATCCTAGCCATCCATCCATTCTCCCCATCCATTCAAGCCATCCTAACTTTTAAACCAGTGGTTGTATCTCAAAACCAGAAGCTTCTCAAACTTCTGGTCAGAGAGCCTATTCCTCTTTGGAGTGATGACAAGTTAGTCTCTCTACTGGGGCACTGGACGGAGTGGCTGCATTATATCGGAGTGAAATTTTCTTTATCACTGCAAATCCAGAGAGAGAGAGTCTATCTCTTGTGCTCCTGATTTGAAATAATCTGTTACTTGACTTTCAGCAGTAGAAGAGGTGTCATCCTCATCCTCAAAGGAAAAGAACTCATCCTCTATGGCTGAGTCTCTGCTAAGGTGGCGTGTTGATGTGCTGGTACCTGCTTGCTGGTCTTGGTCTAGGACAATTTTCCGGCACTCTGCCAGCAGACTTGCCTTGGCCTTGTCCTTCCTGTCCTGTATCCGAAGCCAACGTAGTTTGAACTTGGGCAGGGTTACAGCAGCCAAGATAGCATCCTCGCATTCCAGCACCTCTGCAAATCTTGTTTTGATTGCCAGAAATAATAAGGATGCAAAGAACATATTATACTATTTGTCTATATATATATATACACACACACACACACACACACATTATTATCAGTTTAAAATTATATTTGTGTATGACTAGCCTGTACTATTTCTTTACAACAAAACGCTTTGCAGGTCCATCATCTCAAGTCGCAGATCATAACTGTAAAGCCTAGAATATAAAGTTATTAATTTTCCATCCATCCAAATAAATAAAATGCAATTCTTGGGTGACTGGTTAAAGATATTTAAATAAATGAAAGTTCTTACCATGACAACTGCCTCTGGAAGGTCAACTACGATTTGCAGGCCACTCTTCAATTCCAAGGACTTGAAAATCAATGTCTCCAGTGTGGGTAGGAGTGTACCATGGAAACAGTTGTCTTCTCCCTGAAGATCGTCTAAGTGTAACGTAGGAGGCGTGACGACGGAGTTGAGGATCCAAATGCAAGCCTTTTATTATAGAGTACAGTATGTATAAAACAGTCAGGGTCAAACACCAGAAAACAGTAATATCTAAGCAACAGGCAAAAGGGTAATTCACAAGAAAAGCAAAGGTCAGGGCAGGCAACAAACAATCAAAAACCAGGTAAACAGACCAAGATCAAAACACGAAGGCCAGGCAAGAAAACATGGTACAAGGAAATAACGGGAAAACACAGAAACTAGGAGTACACTACAGGCTATAACCATTAGCGATGTGTTTGTGTCTTAGTGCATCTTTTATAGTCCTTCTAAAATGAGGCAGCTGTGAACTGGGCACTCCAGTGGGTGATCGTGACAGACCCCCCCCCTAAGGACCGGCTTCCAGACACTCCCTAACAGACCAGAGTCCAGGAGGGAGGTGGAGCGGAGGTGGAACAGGGGGAGGGATGGAGGGCCAGGTCCATGAGGAAGGGGAGGAACAGGGGACTGAGGTAAAGTTGGCGGAGCAGTGAGCCAAGGCAGAGCTGGCAGAGCAGGGTGCCAGAGTGGAGCCGACAGAGCAGGATGCCAGGGTGGAGCCGGCAAAGCAGGGTGCCAGTGCGGAGCTAAAGAGCACCAGGGCAGAGCAGGTGGATCAGGGGACCACCAGAGCGGAGCTGAAGACCACCAGAGAGGAGTAGGCAGAGCTGAAGACCACCAAAGCGGAGCTGAAGACCACCATGGCCGAGCAGGTGGAGCAGAGGACCACCAGAGCAGGGCAGAAGACCACCACAGTGGAGCAGACGGCATTGAAGACCACCAGAACGGAGCAGGTGGAGCTGAAGAGGACCAGAGCAGAGCAGGAGGGGCAGGCGGATCAGAGGACCACCAGAGCGGAGCAGAAGACCACCACGGAGGATCTGGCATGACTGAAACAAAAGGCACAGAGAGGTTAACAGCGGCCTCTGCGGCCGTAACAAGACGGGTGGACACTTCATTAGTGGCATCCCTGGCCGGTTCAGGACAGGACGAGAGTTCATAGGCAGCCCCCATGGCAGTGACAGGATAGTCAGAGAGTTCACAGGCGGCCTCCATGGCCGTGACGGGACAGGCAGAGAGTTCACAGGCGGCCTCCATAGCTGTGACAGGACAGGCAGAGAGTTCACAGACGGCTTCCATAGCCGTGACTGGACAGTCAGAGTGTTCATAAACCGCCTCCTTGACCATAACAGGACAAACTAAGAGTTCAGAGACAGCCTCCCTAGCTGTAACGGGACAGTCATAGAGTTCACAGAAGGCCTCTACGGCCGGGTCGAAACAGGACACAAGTTCATAGACAACCTCTGTGGTCGGTTCAGGACCAGACACAAGTTCATAGACGACCTCCGTGGTCGGTTCAGGACAGGACGCAAGTTCATAGATGGCCTCAGTGGCTAGTTCAGGACAGGATGAGAGTTCAGAATCGACCTCATTGGTCATGACAGGGTAATCAGAGAGTTCAGGAAAGGCCTCCTTGGCCAGGACAGTGCAAACAGAGAGTTCAGCAAAGGCCTCCTTGGTCGGGACAGGACACTGAGTGTGTTCAGAGGCAGTCTTTGTGACCGTATCAGGCAGGGCTGATAGTTCATGACTGGCTTTGAGGACAGAGATGGGTTTGACAGGGGATTCACTGATGGTTTCCATGACCTCATCAGGACAGACAAAGAGTTCATAGATGGGCACCCCTGTCTTGAGAGGAGCTGAAGCGAACACCTGCAGCTTCACCTGGAGGTTCTGCAGCGGGTGCCGCCACCTCTGAAGGTTCTGCAGCAGTGGCAACAGGAGCTTCACAAAACACAGAGACTTCATAGACGGCCCTTACGGCCATAACAGAGGAATCGGGAAACAGGGAAAGTTAAAAATTTTGTCCGTGGTGGAATCAGAAGTGACTGGGACCACAGAGAGCTCAGGGAAGAATACCGCTGCTGTCTCAGGAGGAGCAGAGGCAGATGTCACCACCATGAGAAGTTCTGCAACGGAAGTTGCCACCTCTGGGGGAGCTGGAGTGGACTCAGGGACTGGAGTTAGCTCAGGAGTGGATTCGGGGACAGGAACAGACTCGGGAATGAATTCGGAGACTAGAGCGGACTCTGGATCAGACTCGTAGGCCGGAGCAGACTCATGAGCTGGGGTGGACTCTGGAGCAGACTTAGAAATGGATTCTGGAACTAGAACCGGCTCTGGAATAAATTCAAGTACTGGAGCAGGCTCTGGGACTGGAGCGGGCTCAGGAGTGGATTTGAGTACTGGAGCAGGCTCTGGGATTGGAGCGGGCTCTGGCACAGAAGCAGACTCTGGGACTAGAGTGAACTCAGGAACAGATTCGGGGACTAGAGTGGGTGCCACCACCTCGGGAGGTTCTGCAGCAGAGGCTGCCACCTTTGGCGAAACTACGGTGGTGTGTGCGGCCCAAACACAGTGTAGCAAAGTTCGTAGTCACGGGAAGAAGGAGGCGGGAACCGGCGGACATTTAAACAAACTTTAATAATAAAATAAACAAACACAAAATAACGCGACAGCCCCTCGCGGACGACTGTCGCGCACAAACAAAACCAAAACACAAAATAAACTCCAGGCCTGGTCCTCTCTCGTCCAACACTGTAGTCACTCCTCCTTTATCCTTCCGGAGCTCCTC
>NW_015655406.1:1376789-1382243 GCF_001515625.1 Sinocyclocheilus rhinocerous
TATCCTTCCGGAGCTCCTCCGTGAGACTCGAGACCGGTGAGTGGCGCAGGTGTCGCGCATTAGCAATTACTCCACCGGCCTCGCTCCGTTCCCACGGCTCTCGCCCCCGCCCCTCTCGTCACACACAGATAATGGCCGAAGCCATAACTGGCAGTACAGAGAGCATATTGTCCCATACGACCCGTACGATCAGCACTGGAGCTCCTCAGGGCTGCGTCCTCTCCCCACTGCTCTTCTCCCTGTACACCAACGAATGCACCTCTAAAGACCCCTCTTTCAAGCTCCTGAAGTTTGCAGACGAAACCACACTCATCGACCTCATTCAGGACGGTGACGAGTATGCTTACAGTCAGGAGGTTAAAGAGCTGACTGTCTGGTGCAGTCTCAACAACCTGGAGCTCAACACGCTCAAAACTGTGGAGATGACCGTGGACTTCAGGCGAAACCCCCCTGCACTCCCCCCACTCACCATCATGGACAGCACTGTGACTGCAGTGGAGTCATTCAGGTTCCTGGGCACCACAATCTCTCAGGACCTGAAGTGGGACACTCACATAGACTCCATTGTGAAAAAGGCCCAGCAGAGGTTGTACTTCCTTCGCCAGCTGAGGAAGTTCAACCTGTCACAGGAGCTGCTGAAACAGTTCTACTCCGCCATCATTGAATCTGTCCTCTGCACTTCTATAACTGTCTGGTTCAGCTCAGCTACCAAATCTGACCTCAGAAGACTACAGAGCGTAGTCCGGACTGCTGAGCGAATCATTGGTACAACCCTCCCTTCTCTCCAAGAACTGTACTCATCCAGAGTGAGCAAAAGGGCTGGCAAAATCACTCTGGACCCCTCACATCCAGCACACTCCCTCTTTGAACTGTTGCCATCCGGTCGACGCTACAGAGCACTGAGCACCAGAACGACCAGACACAGGAACAGTTTCTTCCCTCAGGCAATCCATCTCATGAACACTTGACAATAACTGTGGAACACACACTATTTATACACTCATACACTTATTTATCTAACACACATACTCAGACTACACCTCAAATTTGCACATAATATACAGTACCTGTACATACAAAACTGTCTATTGTAATATACCTGCACATACAACTGTCAATTTATATATTTTTATTCCTTATTTACTTGTTCTATTTTTTATTATCTGTGTTTTTTGTTCTGTCACTGTCATTCTGTTACACTGTGGAAGCTTCTGTCACGAAAACAAATTCCTCGTATGTGTAAACATACCTGGCAATAAAGCTCATTCCGATTCTGATTCTGATTCTATTTCCGAGACTGATGGCGCTGTGCCTGGGGAACTGGAGTGAGTAGCGGTCGGCAGGCTTGAGAGCGTTGAAACAGTGTCGCTTGAGAGCACAGAGTCAGCATGGCTCGGGAGCATAGAGTTTGCGGTGTAACCCGCAGCTCGTATAGACACCAGTGGTGGATCTTCCATGTTGGATGCCAGTCTCGAACGCCTTGGGACTGACTTTGTCCTACTAAGAGTGGTAGACATGACGGGACGAGACTCTGGAACGGCTGCCCTGACAGGACGAGGCTCTGGAACAGCGGCCATGATGGAACGAGACTCTGGAACAGCTGCCCTGACGTGAACAGGCTCTGGCTTGGCAGGCTTGACGTGAGTAGGCTCTGACTTGGCAGGTTTGACGTGAGCAGGCTCTGGCTTGGGCGGCATGACGTGAGCAGACTTTGGCTTGGCCACCATCTTGCATAAAGTCTGCTGGATTTATGGCTGGCCTGGATCACTGAATAAAGCCACTGGATCCGGGTGTGGCTGATGATTCCGTAACGTAGGAGGCGTGACGACAGAGTTGAGGATCCAAATGCAAGGCTTTTATTATAGAGCGAAGTAAAATAAAAAAAAAACAAGACAGGCAAAGGTCAGGGCAGGCAGCAAACAATCAATTAGGTTCAATCAACAATCAATCAATAAGCAAACAAAAATTAGGTAAAAAGACCAAGATAAAAACACAAAGATGTTTCTGATTTGAAGCGGGCAGAATGCTAGAGCTAACCAGAGGCTTGACGTGAGCAGGCTCTGGCTTGGCAGGCATGACGTGAGCAGACTTTGGCTTGGCCACCATCTTGCATAAAGTCTGCTGGATTTATGGCTGGCCTGGATCACTGAATAAAGCCACTGGATCCGGGTGTGGCTGATGATTCCGTAACGTAGGAGGCGTGACGACAGAGTTGAGGATCCAAATGCAAGCCTTTTATTATAGAGCGAAGTAAAATAAAAAAAAAACAAGACAGGCAAAGGTCAGGGCAGGCAGCAAACAATCAATTAGGTTCAATCAACAATCAATCAATAAGCAAACAAAAATTAGGTAAAAAGACCAAGATAAAAACACAAAGATGTTTCTGATTTGAAGCGGGCAGAATGCTAGAGCTAACCAGCCGTAACTCATTTGTACCCTTCCAGTCAAATATTGCACTGCAAACATAAACAGCTTTAACTTGTCAATGCTGGCAAATGACCATGGTATCCGCTTCGCGTCGGGTGGTTCACAGCTAGCCGTGCATTATCCCGCTTATAACTGCACTGCTACCCGTGTGATATCATTGAGGTATTATTATAGTTTTGAATAATATTTTGAATACTTAGTTTTTATCATTTTTATTATTTCTTTAATTTGTCTATATAATTTTTTATACATTTTTATTTCAGTTGTAGCTTTAGTTATTTTAGTGTCAAGTTAAAATAAATGAGAAATGTTGCCTTGGCAAGTAGTTTAAATATTTGTTTATATTTTTAATATTTTATTTCAGTTTAAAATTTAAAATGTTATGGTTTTAGATATAGATAGATAGATAGATAGATAGATTTATGCAAGGTAATTCTTTTAATGATGTTTTGTCATTTTGGGGTGACATATGACAAAAGGTTTTGTTAGAATAACTCACCTTTGTTGTGTCCTCTTGACAAAATCGCCAGAACCCTTCTTTCACTGCAGATTGTGGGTTTTCACAAGAGCTACATGTGTCTGAGGAGCTTTATCAGAGGCTGATGTCAAAATGGCCCGTGGCAGTCTCTCGTGTTTTATGATCTAGGTTTAACACTCCATTCCGAATATTCCTTTGGAGACCTAAAAGAAATGACAGTAGGCTACTGTGACTGAATGCGATGCCACAGGTCAGGCTACTGCTGCCGTGTCTAATGGATTCTCATGCATTGCCCTGACATTCACATTGGCAGGTATTATTGACAAAGAGGAGGTGCACCAATAAATTTTATACGTGAAACACTTCATGTGGCATCGAGTGCTGCATCTGAGTTCCCTCTGTTGCCTAGGGCTGTGATACCGCAGAATGTCCATTAATAAGGAGCAGCAGACAGCTTCATCATGTCCTCTGGTCTGAAGTTAAACCAAAAAACAATAAGAGAAATATGAAAATTCGTATTTAGGAATGTAGATACTTTCTACAAATAGATCATTTATTTTGTTGAAAATGTGTTGCAAATAGTTTTTGTTTGGTTGTGCACGTAACCACAGTGATGTCCAGATTTATTGGTACAGAAACAGACAAAAATGGATTCATGAAATAAATGAATTTGCACAATAGGCTAGATTTTTCTCTCTCCAATTGCTTAAAACTTTGTAACATGCTAAAAGTTGTAACTGAAATAAAATAATTTTAAGTTTAAATGTATTTGTTAACTGAAACTAATACTGCATAAGAACACTTTCATTACTTGACATTAAAAAATAAACATTAACTGAAATAAAATAAAATATAAAAACTAAATTAATTCTATTTTAACTAATTGTCAATGCATCATTTCTCATTTTTGTTCGTTTAATTAAGTTCTTGGTTTAGTTTAGTTATGTACTAAAATAACTAAAATTGAAAATACCCAAAACTAAAATAAAACTTTATAAAACTTTATAATAAAACTTTATAAACATACTTTATCCAAAACTTTATAAACATATTTTTGGAAAAATAAAAATAAAAATGGCACCACAAAATTACCAAAACTTTAAAATTAATGTAAAAACAGAATATATAAAAACTAATCTAATTTAATATAATCAACAAAAACTATAATAGTATCAATGACACTAAAACAACACTGATTAAAAGTACTAAAAACGAAATAAAAATAAAGCTAAATATAATTTTTTTTTTTAAATGACAAAAGTGCATAACAAAATTGATAAAACTAAAATCGAAAATATTAAAATGAAAGATAATTCAAAATATCATCTCCAGGTTATGAATGTAACCATGGTTCCCTGAGGGAATGAGACGCTGCATCGGAAAACGCTTTGGGAACGCCCCCAGCATGACCATGCTCTGAATCACATATGAAATCAGTCCAATAGATGAGCGAGACGTCATGGGCGGGTGACGTTGCGACCAGGAAGCTATAAAAGCACGTGCAGTGGAACCGGCGTCAGCTTCTAGGAATGAAACAAGCGCTCACAGGGATGCCGGAAGTATGTCACTGAGACGCAGCGTCTCGTTCCCTCGGGGAACCATGGTTACATTCGTAACCTGGAGACGCTCCCCTTCAGGAACTCGAGCTGCATCGGAAAACGCTTTGGGAATGAGTATGCCCACGCGGCCAGACTTACCAATCCCTGCCTAGTGTGGAAGAGCACAGCTAAGGCGAGAGAAAGGAGCCAGGAGTGGCGCAGAATGCAGGAAGGCA
Source organism: Sinocyclocheilus rhinocerous (assembly GCF_001515625.1). Taxonomy (NCBI): domain Eukaryota; kingdom Metazoa; phylum Chordata; class Actinopteri; order Cypriniformes; family Cyprinidae; genus Sinocyclocheilus; species Sinocyclocheilus rhinocerous. Next base: position 1,381,469 of record NW_015655406.1, read on the forward strand.
GCTGACAAAGTAGGCGGGGACATCCCGCAACGTCCCGAAGGCCAACTTCAGAAGGAGTGAGTCTTGACCCCTAAAGGAGAAGGGAGATCAGAGGACTCGAGGCTAAGAAAAAGCATCCTGATCCACCGCTTAGCATAAGCTTTTCTGGCCAGAGGCCTCAGCCTCAGTGCACCGTGGAGGAAACGTGTAACTAGGGGGTGTCTGCCCACTGACTGGCCACCGACACGTAGACTTTCTAGGTGGATTGGGTCAACCCTGCAGAGAAACGGGCCTGCAGGAACTCCAGCACTGTACCAACTGGGCAGTAACTGGGTCGAGCTGGCGGTCTCCGCACCAAGAAGTGAAAAGATTCCACTTCAAGGCATACAGTTTCCTCGTAGAGGGAGCTCTGGTTTGGAAAATGGTCTCAACAACCTCGGTTGAGAGACAGGAAGCTGCGAGTTGTGCCCCCCCCCAGGGGCCACACCCACGCTTCCACAGCTCCGGGCGGGGGTGAAGATAGTACCCTCCACCTGTGAGAGGAGACCCCTCCTGACGGAAATCTCCCATGGATGGCCGTCGAGAAGAGAAATCAGGTCCGAGAACCATACTCGGACCGGCCAGTACGGGGCTACCAACAGTAGACGGACCCCGTCCTGGCACACTCTCTCCAGAACTCCCGGGAGCAGAGCGATCGGGGAAAAAGGCATACAGACGAAGCCTCGGCCACGTCTGTACCATAGCGTCCAGTCCAAGAGGAGCTGGATGAGTCAGAGAGAACCAGAGGGGACAGTGC
>NW_015655406.1:1382418-1383825 GCF_001515625.1 Sinocyclocheilus rhinocerous
GTCCCGGCACACTCTCTCCAGAACTCCCGGGAGCAGAGCGATCGGGGAAAAAGGCATACAGACGAAGCCTCGGCCACGTCTGTACCATAGCGTCCAGTCCAAGAGGAGCTGGATGAGTCAGAGAGAACCAGAGAGGACAGTGCGATGTCTCTCGAGTCGCATACAGGTCCACCTGAGCCTGGCCAAAAACTCTCTATATCTGCTTCACCACCTCGGGGTGAAGTCTCCATTCCCAGAGCCTAGGCCCCTGCCTCGACAGGATGTCTGCTCCCATATTAAGATGCCCAGGAATGTGAACTACTCTCAGCGAGAGGAGTTTGCCCTGGGGCCACACAAGGATCTGGTGCGCCTGACTGTAAAGGGGGCGCGAACGCAGATCTCCCTGGTGGTTGATTTAAGAGACCGTCGCTGTGTCGTCGGTGCGCACCAACACATGGCGACCTCTTAGGTCTGGGAGAAAGTGTTTCAATGCTAGAAACACAGCCAGCATCTCCAGGCAGTTGAAGTGCCACGTGGGATGGCGGCCGCTCCACAGACCACGGGCTGAGCGCCACTCATGACCGCTCCTCAACCAGTGAGGGACGTGTCCGTCGCTAGCATTACGCGGCGACAAGGAGCTCCCAGCACCGGGCCCTGAGACAAGAACCAAGGTTACTCCACATGTCTAAGGCAGGCCAAAAGGTATCATGTTGGACACAGCTGCTATCAGACCCAGCAGTTTCTGGAACTGCTGACAGTGAGTGACCGGCCTTCTCTCACTCTCGTATCACGTTGGACGCAGCTGCCATCAGACCCAGCAGTTTCTGGAACTGCTGACAGTGAGTGACCGGCCTTCTCTCACTCTCGCGACTGCAGTGAGGATTGACTCGAACCGAGACAGACGTGCCTGCATCGTGGTCGAATCCCACACCACACCCAGATAAGGGGTTCTCTGTACTGGAGAAAGCACACTTATCTTGGCGTTAAGTCTAAACCCCAGCTCTTACAAGTGAGCATGAACGACATCTTGATGCCGAACCGCCATCTGCTCAGATTGAGCTAATATCAACCAATCATTGATGTGGTTGAGTATGTGGATGCCCTGGAGTCACAGAGGAGCCAGAGCAGCATCCACACACCTCGTGAAAGTGCGGGGTGAGAGTGCAAGGCCGACGGAAGAACCCGGTAAGCTTTTGCCCCCAAAAGCAAACCTCAGGAACTTCCATCCTTCTTTGCGATGAAGTACCGGCTGTAGAACCCAAACTGTCTGTCGAGAGAAGGGACCACCTCGATGGCCTCCTTCCTCAAGAGAGTGTTAACTTCTTGTTCCATTACCAGAGCCTGCTCGGGGCCCACCAGGGTGGGAAAGGTCCCGTTGAATTGAGGCGGAGGAGAACCGAACTGGATTCTGTGGCCTCTCACTACAGT
>NW_015655406.1:1384035-1393316 GCF_001515625.1 Sinocyclocheilus rhinocerous
GGTCACACAAACAATATCAATCTCCTCGGAGAAAAATAGCTGCAGCAGCGAACTCTCACTCAGAGGGGGAAGAAACCGCAGCGCGGGCTTCCGAGCCTAGAGAGAGAGCGCTGGATCTAGGGAGTGCAGGCGGAGAAAGGGTGAGCCGTCTCCAACCCATCCACTAGATCCACGTGCGATCCCCGCGATCTGAATCGCCGCCGTGCCTCCGCAATAGCGGGACCGAACCGCGAGCTCGCAAGTAACCGCAAGATCACAGGGATGGACACACTCCTCGGAGCGTGCCCCTCGAGAGCTGACTCTGCGTGCTTCGCTCCCAAGCAGACAACACACAAACTGTGTGTGTCCCCACCCGAAATATAGGGAGGAACACACAGCCTGGATGCTGTCTGCTCTCGCCCAAATGCTTATTTTTGCTGAAGCTTGGCATAATGGAGCTTATAAGTGGACAAACAACACTAAATAAGACTCACAAACAGATAGCGACTGACACACACACACAGAGCGCTTGCTGAATGACAAAAAGCTGACACCGGTTCCACCGCACATGCTTTTATAGCTTCCTGGTCGCAACGTCACCCGCCTATGATGTCTCGCCCATCTATTGGACTGATTTCATATGTGATTCAGAGCATGGTCACGCTGGGGGCGTTCCCAAAGCGTTTTCCGACTCAGCTCAAGTTCCTGAAGGGGAACAATAATTACTATTATATTATATGAATAATACTATATCATCGTCTGCTACAATCACTGCCCCGTGGTACTGAAACAGTACTTTTGGTAAAAGCAGTATTATAGCACAGTTTCAAATATATAAAGAATTAAGGGGAATATGATTACAAGTCAAAATATACTCTCATCTCCAGTTAAATCTACTCAGCACAGGTAGAGCTTCTGCAAAACAAGACAAGAGATTCTGCAACCATCACGTTGTGTAAGTCAGACATCAAGAGATTGAACACTTCTGCCTATGGCCAGCACACAACAGCTACACTGCAGCCTGTCGGCATTTGTGTAAAGCACCCCAGTGAATCTCATCTCTCAAAAGTGGAGGCCAGGGACAATGTCCCTGAGAAAGACCGACTGCACATAACTCTGGCCTGATCGGACAGGCCATTCTCTGTATGTGATTGATAATGCCTGTCTAGTGCGAGGTGAAACACAATGGCGTTTGGCAGCCACCTGATTCGAATGGATTGCAGAAAATGAAATCGATGTGGCTCTGTGGAGACAGGTTGCTTGAACTGCCTCTATCGGGACTGTCATCAATACAATTATTGATCCCAAGGGGAAAATGTTGGCCTGTGCACTCCGCCAGACTAACTGATTAAAATTACCGCAAGAGAACGAATGCAAGATTTGATTGGAGGAGAAAACACAGCAGTTTTAAAGCAATCTGTCATCAAGATAAGAGGTTTCTTATTCAAGCTTCATGAGTCACACTGCTACAGAAAGAAATGTGATGATGTACTTCCTCTTTGTCCACTAAAGATGAAAAAAAAAAACTTCAGTCAAATGGTAGTGTACTTGCAAACAAAACCATTTGAGTTAAGGGAGTATAACTAGTTAATCAATCAGGTGTCACAAAAGTATATTCCAAGTTTTTTCAAGTCGTAAGATTAGTCAGTAAGTTAAATTAGAGATTTGGTTCAGTCCAATTCGTGAATGATTTATTCAGATAGGTATTGGGAAGGTCACTGATCCGGTTCTTGAGTCAATTCAGTTTAAGTGGTAAATAAATCATTCTGACCAGTTTTGTGCAGTTGATTCATTGTTTTATAATTTTAAAAGATCTGAGTCAAAAGAATGATTTGTTCGCTCATCCGGTTCTCGAGTCAACTCATCATAGAAGATGCTAAATTTGAGAACTGGATCAGTCCGATTCTTGAAGAATCATTTAGACTGATATACTATCTGATATATAATCATTATATTATATATTATCATTTCAGGCCCCACCATAGCACAGAAACTGCACTTGTTAAAATTACAAATGACTTGCTTCTTGCGTCAGACCAAGGCTGTATCTCATTGCTAGTTTTACTTGATCTTAGTGCTGCGTTCGACACTATAGATCATGACATACTCATACTGGCTGCGTTCCACTGTGCTTTTAGACACACACTCGCAAACTTACCTAAGCACTTCCCTTTGGGAATCCCTGCTGCGTTCTACTTTGTCAAGTGGATGAAGGAGGTTATGGACCCTCAGCCCCTCGATTTTGACCAAGGGAGTAAGTCTGCTTCATTTGTACACTTAAGACCACTCCATAAACCACAGTCCAACAGAATTGTGACATCACCGCAGATTGCGATTAATGTAACCCCACAAAACAACTATGATATATGATTTTTTTTTTAAATATATAAATCAACTCCAGACCAGTTTTGTGAAATGGATTAACAGATTCACTGAAATATCCTAACTCAAAAGAACAAATCATTTACAGATATGTCATCTCTGTTTCTTTGAGAGCAATATGGTTAATGTCAAGAACTTTTGAGGGACTTAAATTAAGGTCTGTTTTTCACATAAAGCTATCATATGACTTTCAAAAACTTATACTGTATAGTGCAGTATATTGCAGTTCACAAGTCATATTGACCAGTTTTACGATACTATTATGGCATTTTCTTTTCATGTAAAGTCAATTTTCAGTAAATTCAAAACAGTTGTCATGATATCTATTAAAAATGCACCTTTTGTGTTCCATTGAAGAAAGCGAGCAATGCAACAACATGAGGTTAAGTAAACAATGACAGAATTTTCATTTTTTTAGTGAACTCCTTCACCTACTAAGTCATCAGGAGCTTGTAACTTGACAAGCTAGAGTTTTAATGTAGTTCCCTTAACACTGGTTGTCATTTTATAACAGACTTCCTTACCCTTGGGGACTCAGTATTTTAAATAGGGTCGCAAGTCGCAGACTTAATTTCCCATGCACAATTACACTTTCTCTTCAGAGTCTTCAGCCGGGGGCAGAGGAGCTGGAAAAAAGCTTTTAATGAAAGAGAGAAGGGAGTAATGAAGAGACGGGAGTTATCTCCACCAACACTCTTCTTTTTCTTCACTCTGCCACTCTCTTTTATCTCTCTCATTACTGGCCTTCACACTTAGTGTTTGTGTTTTATAATGGTTTACTAATATTTGGAAGGTGAGCTGCCCTCTAGAAAATGCCTGGTAAAGCTCACTGTTGCTGAGGCAGACTTTCTTCACTGTAGCTCTGTGGCGTCTTCAAAACATTGTTTGTTTGAGCGTTCTGTCCAGTCCAACACAGCAACACTGACTTAACTAATAGCGTGAGGTTGGGGGCGGGGCTATCTGTTTCACTGGCAAATGATTAGCTTATGAGTTAATTTCTAAAATGTTTTAAAAACCTTAACATATTAAGACAGGTTTTTAAAAGAATAATTCACCCATAAATGAAAATTCTGTCATTTACTCATTCTATATGTCATTCCTAACTGATGTGGCTCTTCTGTGGAACACACACACACAAAAAAATAAATAAAAATAAATAAATTATTCAATTAAATGAAAAGTGAATGGGGACAAGAAATAATGAAAAACAACAACGCATCCACAGTTTATATCTAGGTATTCTGACTTTTTTTCAGAAAACTCAGAATTCCGAGAAAAAAAGTCTGAAATGCCAATTTTTTTTCTGTGCTGCTCACACTGAATTACAGTGACAATGCATAATTTTTTGTCAAAATACACGTGTTGACATGAAAAATGTCAACGTGTAGTGATCATATGACTTGGAGAAAAAATAAATAAATACAATACCCGAAAACACATTGCAAAAAGTTTGTTTGCTCAAACCTCATATGCATGTTTAAATGATTAAAAATAGAGCTTAAGTTTAAGATGAATTGTATTGTATCATACTGTATATACTTATATGGTATTGTGGGAGGGGAAAGGTGTAGCATCACAGCAGAATATGCTGCCCATCATAAATTAAAACATGTGACAGTCATGTCAGCTTGCAGTCTGAGGAGTAGAGCTGAAAAAGGCAAATCAATGGATAACACTCGTCTTACCCATTTTTGATTTTATAGTATACACGCAGAGCTTCAAAACAGCCAGTGTGAAAGCAAAATAAGCACATGCTTCTGCTCTGCTTAAGCATCCAGTGTGAAACGGGCAAAGGTTGAAAAACATACAGGTTTGGAATGATTTGAGGGTGAGTAAAATTATGACAGAATTTTCATTTTTTGGGGGTGAACTATCCCTTTAAGTGCAAATTCTGGGCAATCTCAGATGCTTTCAGTAAACTGGTTGATTTGGGCAGTGTCTTTGTTGTCATGGAGTGAAGCTGATCTCGGGGAGCAGTGATGTATGTGTTTGTTGTTCTCTGGGCACGTGAGGAGAATCCCACTGGGCTGGAACCCTATTAGAACCTCAGCACTCAAGCTTATCTCATCTGATAAGGCACACAGAGACACGAGCGAGAACGAGAGCTCTCTAATGCACTTCTTCACTGATAGAGGAGCGAAAAGGAGGGGAGATGGTACGAGAGTGGAGGAACGAGGAGATGAGAGGTCTTCTGTTTGACCGAACACTAAATTAAATTAGTAAACTGTGTTTAAAACAACCACATATCTGCAAGAAAGGCCTTGGGACGTCTGATCCGGTGTTGCAAAAACGGACATGTAAAATTAATGTCGTCCTTCAACAGTAACCAGATTGTGAGAGACAAAATACATTTTGATGCAAAAAGACTGCTGCTGTGGGCCGCCCATTTGCCTATAATGGGTAATTTGATCATCTTTGGCTGAATTTAGCTAGACAGAAAATAATTCAAGGTCCAAATAACCTACAATATTCTCCTTTGAGAGTAGTAAAAAGACATTTACCTCCTCTCGTAAATCAATGAATCCAATTTCGAAATCTGGGCTGCTGGAGAACCTTATCAGTGACCTGTTGCAAAGCGAGGTGTGAAGAAAACTCACTCAAACACCTCACGCTCGATCAACAACTTTCCAAATCAATCACATTTGCTGATTGAATTTTGAGCGAACGACTGAGTATTTAACAGCATGCAGATGCTAAAAAGATTGCAAGGTTTTTCTTTTTTTCCCCTTGGCTCGGTGATTCACCCTCCAGAGGCCAAGATATAAGTATTATAGGCACTCTTAAAGGAATAGTTTACCCGGTCACGGCATGTCTGACAAATCTGAATGGCTATGAACAAGCACAAACGAGATTGAGAATGAGAAATTATTGTATACAATATTCATTGAATGGAAGCAACTCGAGCATTCTGATAAACTTCTTATTCTTTTGTTCCATGGAAATCACATGGGTTTGAATCGGAGCATTATTATACCTGTATTAATATAATTCTGCAACATTTTTTAAATCAGAAACTTGGAAAAAATATGAAACATTTATAAGAAAATTATGCTGCAAAACATAATTTTAATATATTTAATTTAAGCCACAATTTAATGACAATTTTCTCTTTTTTTTTTTTTTACTTTGCAGGGTGATTTAAACAAATTAATATCTTATTTTAATTTGAATATATATATATATATAGCTCTGTTAATTTTTATGTTATATTCTTTAATATTTTTTAATATCTGTATTAAATATGGTCCAGTTAATTGTGAATTACATGCTTAAAACTTAGATGATCTCTTAGCATGTCCTTGATATTACTTGTTATTGTAGTGTATGCTTATAGAGCATTATATCAGCATACCAGAATCAAGCAAAAACCTCAGACAGTTGGAGTTTCTATAATTGTATCCTACTGCCACCTACTGGCCCATGCACCTGCATGCAGCTCTGTAGCATCTGCGTTTCCCTCATTTGATGTCATCTGTAACTAATGCACATTCTAATTACAATTCATGAGAGGAATATGACAATCTGGGCTTGGCCCATAGAAGTTGGCTCAGTGTATTGATTCTGATCAGAAATGACAGCAGCACCATTCCAGAACCTCAAAGACAAATAAATCTCAAAGAGCACAACCACACGGCATGTGCAAGTTCTACCGCATGAAACCCCCGCTCATCTAAATATAAGACTCCTCTCTGAGATTCAGATTTATTTATAAACCACTCGAAGACACAGATAGAAAATATTCACAGCATACACATTACAAAAGAACATGTCACAACCTTTCCAGGGATAACGAAGCGTTTTAAATGCGTCAAAGATGATCAGGGTGAATGAATTCAAAAGAATTGTTCAACACCTAAAGGATTCAAATAGGGCGGCTATTTGAAAGGCTATACAGGTTTTAAAACATCAATGAATAAATATGGCACTTAAGATGGCACTAATGTAGTGCATCAGAAAACATCCCTCTTTAGGGATCATTAAAGGCATAGTTCACCAAAAAATAACAATTCTGTTATCATTATCTCCGTCTCATGTAATTTCAAAATTATATGACTTACTTTCTTCTGCAGAACATAAAAGATATTTAATTAAATGTTTTTAAGGATGTTCTGGTTGCTCTTTTTCATGCATTTACACTGAATGTGGACAAAGGCTTTTAAGCTTCAAAAAGTCCTCCAGATAGCCTCGTGTTTAGTCTTTGTGCAGTTTAAACATCAGTCATCCAGTCAACATCATCTCTGGTCTGGCTCATTGTTGCGCTCAGCTTGTGTGCTGCTGTAAATGTTCATTTTGTGGTCTGAAGGATGCCAGACGTCTGTTTTGAGCATGTTTCAGCCCGCATACTCATAGTGGGCTCACATATCCACGTCCCCATCATACGCCAGAGCCAGCGCCTTCTGTGGACTGCTGCTGGGACTGTCCTCCGGGTTTTTACTGAAATGCAAAACGTGCATATACAAGCATGCAAAAATGTCTAAATACATTTAAACTCACCACTTAAGATACAATTCGAGTCATAATTTGTTGCAGTTTAAACTATCACCACTAGAGTGCAGAACATACATTGTCATATTTCACATATGATATTTACCAATTGTGGAGTCATACATGTTTTTTTTGTCTTAAAAACACATGCCAGTTGTTTATTTAAGAGATAATGTTCAGTCAGGCAGTCATTATGGCAAAATAAACCAACGGGAGGGTGATTAGATCCTTGATTGTTTTATTATGTGAGAAGAAAGAGAGTGATAGAGTCACAAGAAAAACATTAAATTAGTACAGCCATGTAAAAAGTCAGCCTCACCACAGTAGGAAGGACATAATGATGAGGAGGAGGATCACAACAAACCCGGCCGCCATCAGCCCATATACCCACAACTTGACACGGCCATCTGTCAATCAAAATAAACATTCATGTTCACAAAGTACAGCTTCTGTAAATCATTCTGACCTGATTCTGGTTGAGAAAACTCTTGACCACTATCTGTCAACCAAACAATCCGCCCAATACAGTGCTGCAGGGATGACGTATGTTTTTTGAATGAGTTTTTGGTTAAATGTCTGAAATAAGGTGTGTGCTTAACACAAGCTCAAGATATTTTCATGTCTTATTCTACAACATATAATGCATCAGTAATACCCCATTTGGATTTTTTAAAAGGTTTTACTTGTCTTGAAAAAGGCGCTAACAAGTGGTGAAATTGGGCAACAACCAAGGTTTTCGGGACATTAAACGTCATCACACCGAACAGGTTAACTTTTCTACTCACTAGTCAGCCTCATTGCATTTCTAATCATGCTTTTGCAAACTATTCTAACTCAAACTTGCAGAGAAATAGTTTTTTAAATAAAGGCTTGTTTAAATTGTCAAAGTCTTTTCCAGTACCTGGTCCAAGAGGCTGCAGCGCCCAGTCCTGGATGTGGTTCTTGTTCCAAGCGTGCTCTGGTCGGCCTGCGGCGGTCTTCACATCTTCCTTCTTATGGTCCAGCCCTGGTGTTCTGGTACAATAGTCAAGGAACCCGTGAGAGGTCATGACCTCCGTGAAGCCCTTCTCACAACCACAGACTCCATTCTGACAGAAAGACAGAGAGAGTGATAGCAGCATGGTGACAGCTAGATACTGAAATGTGCTACGTTCCACATACGGAGCCATACAGTTGTTAATTGCACGGCATTAGAGGGTGAGATGAAGTTGTGATATGTGATAATAAAGGTATTTATATCTCACTATAACAGAGTGTCAAATGATACCACACTTTATAAACTCTCAGCATCCGTCACAGCTCATTTCCATATAAAAATAGTATTCACTGCTGAATTATTGTAAAACATGGACTGGGTGATGTTACCATAACAGCAGCTGTATTACCAGTAGGGTGAATCTCAAGAACAGATCCCTATCATATTTCACTGAAGACGTTGGACATTTTTTTTCTATTAAATTGTTAACCATATTTATGATTCAAATATAACAACAACAAGAGTTAGCTTACATTTTATTTGTTCCATTTTCGTTTTAATTTAGTTTAAGTTGAATTAATTAAGTTTAAAACTAATTTAGTAAAAAAAAAAAAAGTAATTTCATTTTTTAAAGTAATTTTCAATTTGCTTTTGTCATTATTATTAGTTTTGTGGGGGGTTTTGCAGATATTTCTATATAGCTTTAATTAATTTTAGTAATTTTAGTACTTCAACTTGACCTTATTTCAGTTAGTTGCCAAGGCAACTTTTTTATTCATTTCATACATATATTTTATTTCAGCATGATTTCAATTATGACAATGATTTTTAATTGCTTTAGTTTTAGTTAACAATAACAATACTGGGAGGAAGGAGAGGAAAATGTGCTGAATTTTCATAAAAAAAACATGTCACAATTAAAAAAAAACAACAACAAAAAAACACATTTTTGATGAATGAATAAGATTGTGTGTCCACAGTGTTCTGGGTGTCACCTGTGTGCAGAAGGAGAAGGGTTTGGTGCAGGGAGGGTGACACTGTCTTATGGCAGAGGGCTGGTTCTGAGCAATGCAGCCTCCTAATGTAGAGAAACAAAATTAAAATTTGTCCTTTCCATGCCTAAAAAGCTATGAAATAAGATAATAAGATAATAATTAAGTTGATTTCTAAATGAATGCATTCTTAATGCAATAGTGCGCACCTGTGACATTGACTCCATCAGAGCGCTGGCACCACACCAGTCTCCAGTTATGCCTCCATTCACCGGTCATCCATTCATAACTAAGACATGTTCCTCCTGGAAGAACAGACAAAAACACACTACAGTGCTTTTCTGATTTAGTGGCTGAACAACACTTCCTGTCTATCACTTCTCAGTCTGAGCTATTTTCTCAAACAGCCAGAGAGGAAATAACAGCGTGGCAAAACAACAGCTTGGAAATGTTCAAGGTGAAGAGAG
>NW_015655406.1:1393326-1406486 GCF_001515625.1 Sinocyclocheilus rhinocerous
TCTTTTAAATGTGGAGGACTGGTACTTTATCAATATCTTTGAATCAATGTGTTGAAAATACCTAGCGTATGACAAAAATAACTAAATAAATAAATTGTAACCTTAAATTTTACTTTATTTCACCTAAAAATCTGACTTCATTTTCACCTAAAAATGCACTTTACTGTTTATTTGTACAGTAAAAACCTAATATTGTGAAATATTATTAAATTTTTTTTAAAATATGTTTTATTTGAATATGCTTTCAAATGTAATTTATTAATGTGATGGCAAAGCTGATTTTTTAGCAGCCATTACTCCAGTTTTCAGTGCCACATGATTCTTCAGAAATCATTCTAATATAAAAAAAAAAAAAAAAAATTCAATCAGACTGCTTGGTGTTTTTCTTCTGTATGGCTTCCCACAAACCTCGGCATGGCCGTGTCTCATACATCTGGCTGGGACAGGTGTCCTGGTTCTCCGGGACCTGTGTTACTATGGCTCTAGAACGTGCCTGTCGACCCCATGTCTCAAAACTCCGCCCATCCAAACACAGCAGCTGACACAAACTCCAAGCTGACCATTTGGTTAGATGACATTCTCCTGACATGCGAGACGGAAATTACAGCCGATGAGCAGTTGCAAAGAGCTCCTCAAGATAGATGTGATTAATCAAAGGCGCTGATTCATCACTAACGAACCCTTCATTTAGATAAATATCACTATCAAGAAGTCACTAACGTGCAATTATTTAGCTTTGTGTTTTGTGAGATGCAGACCTGGACAAGGGATTGTGCAGGGCTGCAGTAACTCAGTCTCGCTGACTTTGCTCTGTGAATTTCCTACACACATTTTATCCTCTACTGGAACGGGCTGAGGAGGACCTGAAAGAGAACCCCAGTGCACTACACAGGATATTTCCCTCTGACTTACTCCCTCGCCACAGTCGGCCCCCTGCAAACAGAGAGAGATAGATTACAGAGAGAGCGCAAGAGGGTTTCAGCTGTCTAAAGATCAAAATAGTGATGTTGTTTAGGGCTATTTAGATGTATTATTCATTTTCTGTGTGCTGCTGATATATATCAGGTAATTTGTCTAGATTTCTGTTATTTAGAAAGTGTAAATCTGGTGGGTAGAAAGAAACCACTCCAGATTTAACCATAATATAATTGGCTCATAACACCATAAAGAGGCCTCCGCATGGGCTTGTGTCCAACACGCCAAATGATTCACAGCCAGAGAGTGTTTCTGAACGCTTGCTGTTCTGATTGGCTAAAAAAGTGTGTTGCTCCCCTGAATCTTTTTTTTTAGCTGCTTACAGAACCAAGGTCTGCCATTGAGACACATTTGATTGCTCAGGACATTTATTTCAGTGAAGCTAGAGTAAGATTTTATACATGGTATAAAAATGCACCTTTAATTGGTAGCCTTTATTCTACTAGAAAGAAACCTGCTGAGACACTAATAAAGGCACTTTCTATTTTATTGACAATTTATCTGTATTTAAATTTTTTTCCAACTAAAAACCTTAGCCCAGCGAAGATGATTTTATCTCATATGAGCTCAGAGGAAACCCTGATATGATGCATTTGCTTTGACAGTTTAATGGAAAGCAGTAGCCTTCAGCTATGTGAATTTCTTCAGTCTGATCATTTGTGCATGTAAAGGACAGTGTCTCAGCAGCAGCGGCAGTTGTTTGCTTGAGTTTAACTCAATCATGTGCACTGCATCAGTACTACCTCTACTCTGCATGGTCTCCAGTCCCCCAGTCTCCAACTGTAGCATGGCCTGATGGGACAGGGGTGAGTTTGGGAAAGCTGAGATGGACAGGGACGACCTCCCTCTCCGGCAGGCTGCAAAACGACCCTGGACCGTGTCATCTGACCTGGAAAATTCACATACAACAAGACACAAACACATGGGATCAGAAGCTAAAGTCCAGGGAGAGCTCTGTTTGCATGCTGAAAGTTTAATAAGTGCCCTGGGAAGTGTTTACTCATGGGACCTGCAGAGCCTTGAATTGAGATAAATGAGACTGAAAAAAGCTTTTAATTAAGCCTCTAACAACAGCCAAGTTCAAGGAAGCATGACTGAATTCTCAAGGGTGTAAACAGCCGTGTGCTATCTTTCCGAAGATACTTGATTAATTTTTACTGGCCAGTGTTGAAATAGAAAGCACCACTTATGTTTTCATCAAAAAAAGTTATATTATAATAAAAAATATTAAACATTTATTAATATCAAATAACAAAATTTGTTGTTGTTATTATTATTCATTTTATTTGCCAGTATTGAAAAGGAAAAAAAAAACATTTATGCTTTCATCAAAAAACAAACAAACAAATAAAAAGATTATAAATAATATTAAATATTCATTTATTAATTTTAAATAACAAATGTATTTATTTGTTTGTTTGCTTGCCAGTGTTGAGAAGGAAAGGACCACTTATGTTTTTATAATAAAACAATAATAAAAAAAATCATATATATATATATATATATATATGAAACACTGTCCTCTGAGCTGCATTGCTAAGTGACAGATTTGACAAGACAGACTTTTGGATCCCTTCAGGTGAACATTCTGACCAGGTGGACCACTCTGTAATCAGGCAATTAACAGGGCAGCCCACCTCACAGGGGGCAGAGAGCTTTCCACGTGAAGGACCAAGCTGAAAAAAGAGAGAAGAAAACAATAAAATAACTGGATTCCTTTTAAAACTCTGGTTGAGAGAATTCCAGTGAGAAAAGAACAGTTACCTCTTTGCACATGCTCTGTTCCACCAGCTTCCCGTCGCTGCGGACACAGTTCAGGAGTCTGGTCTTAATCCCATGGCCGCATACTGCATTTTCACTGAGCTGACAGCTACTCCAATCTTCACAACATACACATACACACTTCACTCCCTGCACTCCATAATGTGGACTGAACACATTTTAAAATCTGTAAATTGTGAAAGTGTGAATGCTTGTAACAGCACCTGAGTAAACATAGGAGTATTTGAGACAGGTCATATTGATACAGGCTTGAGTCTGGTTTAGATCTGGGCAGGTATGATCTCCTTCTGGCCACCTCAAGACACTTCTACTCCTCCACCTCAAATCACCGTCATTACAATCCTGCAGGAATGCAGGCATGAATCAGACATGCAAATACACCAATACATAATCTCGCATATATATCCTAATGGGGACTTCCCATTCATTGTGTTTACAGTAATGCAATTACAACAAGTTTAACAGACAAGACATTCTGGAGGATTTAAAGGCAGAAATTTGTAGCTTATATTTTTGGTAAAGCACTCAAATGTGTTATTTGAGCTGTAAAGCGTCCTTTCAGGACTAGGCAAATTAACCTCTGTTTAAGTGTTACAGATGTAATTCTTTAGGTCAGAAGGCTTTAAGATTGACTGATTAAAGTTCAATATAACTGCACAGGTTAGTAAGCTATTCTATCCTATTTGTGTCATGTCAACAAGCATAATGTTAAGTCACGCACCTTCCAAACAGGGTGTAATTTTTTGATTATTCAGGTGCAATGCCTTGCACCCTAGACCCTAGACTTAAAAATGCATTACTCTAAACACTATTTTTGCTTGCTTTTACTAATGTAGGGATAGGCCACAATTATTGTTATTGGTAATCAACACAATGGCACAAAGTGCAAAACTTGCACAAGAAAAATTCCCTTAATATTAGCTGATTATAATTACTACAGAAAAATCAATGCACCTTTATTTTTAGATATGAATTAAGATTATTTAATCACTAATGAAGTCATTTCTTGTGGGACTCTCAACAGTCCATAATCCAAAAGGAAGATTCTAGGTTTTGCTATTCTTCTGGGTCAATTTAAAAAAGTTCAGATTTATAAGTATAATAAAACTTTTGTTACCTGTCGTGTATTTCAGTACTACTGTGAATCATTTTGTTAAATCCACTGCAATATATTTACTAAAGCAATAAACATTTTATTTGAATCATCCCATCATGACAAGCTGACATTTTATTATCCATTCATCAGCCCCTCCATCTATTCATCCATCAGTCATACTGACCATGGTACATTTGGTCCACTGGCTCCACTCTGATGTCACACAGTGGGCGGGGCACGGCAGTAGACAGGTCTCGACTCTGATTGGCTTTTCCTCCTGGTCACACAGTGAGTCATCCACAACCTCATCCTGATTTTCTCCTCCCTTTTTCAAGCAGCTTTAGGTCAGAGACAAACAAATTTTATCTTAGCCTAAAATTCAGATGTCTAGGATGATTGTGGCACCTCTTAAGCAAAGAAAATGTTACAGAGTGAGAGCACAAATACAACCAGAAAACATTGTTGTTCAGTTATAACATTACCCATGGTTTCCCATCATCTCCCTGACCTCACTTTAGTCTGAAGGGCAGAGTTACGACCTCACTTATCTTTAAGAAGCAGAGTTATGACCCCATGAATCTGCCTGGCACTGTTGTGACCTCTCCTCGGTTTTGAATGCTGACTTATGAGACAATTTTGCTGTGGGACGCACACAGGATCTGTTTTATCATTGTACCAAAGAGGTGAAACACAATATACTGTGCTGCTGTTCTGTGGCAGAACGGGGACATTGTAAAAGACTTTCTCAGTATGAGACAACTTCTTTTTAATTCAACTTTTTTTTTTGATGACTTCAGAGATCATTTGCTTATTTAAAGGCTCAATGGGATGAGCTCACTGGATTTTGCCGGTCCGGAAGCCCTCTCCGCAAACAGGCTGGGTTGATCCAGAGTTCTTGAGATTGTTTGGTGGGTTTAGGACACACATGGACCAGAACTCCACTTCCCACACATACTGACTGCAGTCAGAGTAACAGGGCAGTACCTCAGACACCTGATCACAGACAAGATAGTTATGGCAGCATGCACACAATTGTGTGTTTTGGGTGTCTCTGTGTATACAAGTATGTAAGGAAAATATATAGCATGCTAATGCTTATATAAGCAGACATATACACTTAAGGGCAAAATATTATAAACACAAATACACACAATTCTCTAGGGTACTCACCTGAGCCTTTGTAGATATTCATATCAGCAGAACATGACCGGCAGCAAAACCACAGAGGGGATTGGAAAAAAGTGAAAAGGAAAAGTAAAGCAAATGAATGAGGAAAGAAAGGAAACAAAATAAATGAAAAGAGAGGAAATTAAAATAATGGTAAAAGGGCAAGAAAAAAAAATGAAAAGGAAAGAAATGAGAAATGAAATGGAACAGACACATAAAGACAAGGATATGAAAGGCAGAGGAAATTAATGGGGAAAGAAAGAATAAATGAAAGGGGTGGACAGGAAGAGTAAAGCAATAGAGAAAGCGAGAGTAAAGCAGTAAGTAAACAAAGAAAAGAAAAGAAAAGAAAAAGAAAGGAATTAACAGAATGGGAAAAAGAAAGGGAAACAGGAACCGAAAATTAAAGGAATGGAAAGGGAAAAGGAAAAGAAAATCAAAAAAGGGGAAATGGAATGGATGCAGAAAGAAAAGTATATATTAAAGGAAGAGAAAATTAATGGGGAAAAGAAAAGAGGAAAGGAAAGGGAACGGGAAAGGAAATGAAAGGGGAATGAAAAGGAGTGGAAAGGGAAAGTAAAGCAAAGGAAATGAAAAGAATAACAAAAAGCAAGGAAAAGAAGGAAAATTAAACGAATATGGAAATAGAAAGGAAACAGAATAGGAAAAGGAAAGGAAGGAAAAAAGGAAAGGAAATGGAATGAACACAGAAAGAAAATGAATTGAAAGGAACAGAATGAGGAAATTAATGGGGAAAGGAAAGAAAACAAATAAGGAACAGGAAAAAGGGGAAGGAAAGGGAAATGAAAAAGGAAAGGGAAAGCAAAGCAAAGCAAATTATTAAGGAAAGAAAGAAAAAAGGAAAGGAAAAGGAAGGAAATTAAAAGAATATTGAAATGGAAAGGAAAGGAACAGGGAAAGAAAAGTAAAGAATAAATTAATGGGGAAAGGAAAGAAAACAAATAAGGAAAAAAGGGGAAGGAAAGGGAAATGAAAAAGGAAAGGGAAAGCAAAGCAAAGCAAAGCAAATTATTAAGGAAAGAAAGAAAAAAGGAAAGGAAAAGGAAGGAAATTAAAAGAATATTGAAATGGAAAGGAAAGGAACAGGGAAAGAAAAGTAAAGAAAATGGAATGAACACAGAACGAAAAGTAAAAGAAAAGGAGGAGGAAGAGGAAAGTAAAAGTAAAGGAAAGGAAGATGGAACAGGGAAAAGGGAAAAATACAAGGGGAAAAGGAAAGGAAGATGGAACAGTGAAAAAAGGGAAAACGAAAAGGGGAAAAGGAAAGGACAAATTTTCCATTAGTTTCTATTGGAACATGTTTGACCCCACCATAGATTCGTTATTTAGTGGTTCATTTATATGAGGGAAACTGAGCTGAAGGAAATGCTTGCCGACTCCAGTCCGGATCCTTCAAACTTTAATGTTGCTTGACCTGCCCTGATGAAATATAAAATAAAAAGAGTGAAATAAAAGGAAAAAGAAAAAAGCAGGGGGGATAAGAGGTTCAGTCCCTGGAGGTCTTGATCCTCTCCAGTCTTGTCTTAATAGAATAGCAAGTGGTGGAGAAACATTGTGGAAACAGCTGAAAGTGGGAAGCCTGGGGAAGACCCCCAAAGCCAGGCCAAATGAATAATACATTATACAGTAGGTTTACACACACACTGCCTTGTCCTCTGTGACTCCCACACACAGATGAAGATACAGTATTTATGAATGTATGAACACATACAATTTAGGCATGTATAAGCATATATTAGTGTGGGCATGTATAATTTCACAGCAGGTGATTTTTCCTTGAGGCTAATTTAAATATACTGAACAGCTCGAGCATCAATAATAGCTAAAGGTCTCTGGATATTTTAAGTTCTCAGAACAACCCGTGTCTTATTTGGACTAATTAGTTTCTTTATTTCTTACAAGATCAATAAAGTAGAAGTTGACGTGAACATCATTCTCACCTGATTTTTGTAATCGAGTTTTGGGCAGGGCCGACCTCCATTGAAAGGCTTCTCTCGTAGCCACTGAGAGCGAACTTTTACCCCCCCACCACACGAGGCGCTGCAGGCGGACCAATTCGACCACTCACTTAGCTTACAGTCCGTAGAACAGGGTACATGACATGAGTCCTCTTCATAACCTGTGACAGCATACACGCCACTTCTTTAGAGATACATGGAAGATACAATGTAAATTACAATAGTACAAAACAAAAGAAAACATAATATTGTATTTTTAATATTTATTTTTATTATATATATTTATATATGCAAGATCTATGCAATTCATTCTTGTAAATAAAGAATAAATTCAAATGTCATAGTATCTGAATATTTATGTCAGTTCAGCTTTTTCTTTTTAAAGAATTTGCAAAGTTATCACAAATCTGTTTATATATATATATAAATATAATAGATAAATAAATAATTAGATATAATAAATATAATAATTTAAAATAAAAGTAATTTAAATAATTTTAGCGTAAGGCTACAACAAAATATGCGAAAAATAAAATGGTCTGAAAAAACATATAAATAATAATTTCATTATAAATGATAATTTTATTTGATATTTTTGGAAGAGTGCATCACCAGGGCTTCTACAGAGAGCTGGCTCCACCAATCGTCCCAGGTGATCCAGACAGGCAAGAGCTCTGTAGCGTTTCCCATGCCCACACTCGCTGTACTTCCTCTGAGCTCGCCAGTCCTGGACTGCCTTTTGGCCTTGGTGGGAAACTCCTTGGATGAAAGGATGGCCAGCAATGTTCTTTGCTGGTGAGACCAAACAAGGAGACCAGGGACCCTGAGCCTGGGTGTGAAATTCAGAACAAGGACAGGCTTCTTTCTCCAGCAGAGGAAACGTCTCTTCCTGTTGGCATCGCCAGCGCTTCTTACTGCGGCCTGAGAGTTTGGATGGAAGGGGAACTTGGATGGTGTGTGTGTTTCCAGAAAACATTTTGATAATCAGAATAGTTTATGGTTGAACATGTTACCTATCAGAGATCGGGTACGAGTGCGCCAACTTCCACAGCCTTGACACTGGGTGAATCTGCTCCAGGAGGTGAAGCTACATTCATCTCTGCATGGCACACGACATTCCCTCACCGGGACGGGCATCAGTCCAGCCCACCTCAAACAGTCGGTCACATCTGCTGGAGAATCATCCGCACCAACACACGTCACCTCTGAAAACATGACAGAGAAAGAAAAGATACCAGTTATACCCAGGGGCGCATTAATGCACGGGCTTCAACAGGCTGAAGTCCAGGGGCCTACACAGGGAAGGGGGCCCACTGGCTGCAAGAAAATTATATTATTTTGAATAATTATTTGAATATATGAGAATTTGCAGCAGTGACAACAGCATTTTGTAAACAAACTCACACACTCATTTTCAGCGATGCCCTGGTTGTAGTTTATAGTGAGTGGTTCAGTTTAAGTTTCCCCCACACAGTTTGTATAGTTGGTATGTTCCATGTATTCCACCGATATACTAGCGGAATACACAATGCGCTAGTAAAGCCCAGCACGAGAGTGTCTGTATGTTAACATGCAGATCAACAAGAAACACAACACTGCTGTGTGAAAGGAACTGGACCAGACAACTTTCTGTAACGTTATACAGTGCGAGTTCAGTGACTTGCAGGAAGTTGTGGCCTAATGGTTAGAGAGTCGGACTCGTAACCCAAAGGTTGCGGGTTCGAGTCTCGTACCGGCAGAGATTGTAGGTGGGAGGAGGAAATGTACAGTGCTCTCTCCCACTAAATGCAGAGCACTAATTCTGAGTATGTCACTTCACTTTGACTTTCACTTTGCGTGGATGTCATCTGTGTCAGCTGAAGGTTTTAGATTCAGTCACTGTGTTCCAACATGCTGCTTCAGTGTCTCAATCTCAAATCTGGGGATGGAAGAATAGGAATCATCCTATTGTTTAAATGTGATCATTAAACTTTGAACGGCTATGATTGAATTGCGAGCACGGCACGTTTCAAAATCAAAACGCAGTTAGCAATCACCAAATAGCTCACATTTATGCCAACTTGCCAAGTGTTGTTTCGATCTACTGATGATAAATAATGAATATTTTGTGTAATTGATGGTGTTTAAATCATACCTGGAAACTCACATTTCAGCCAGGAAAGTTTTGATGGCATTTTCTTTTCATATTACCTCCGTATAATGCCTGTAATAGCATAATGTTTACTTTATGTAACTGTTCCACAAGCGCCACCATCTGGCAAAGAATGAATCTGCATATTCACTTATATTCACATTTTACGCAGAAAAGTGTTGTGAATGTTAACTGGCATATCAACAAGGGAAAAAAAAATCGAAATTTTAAATAAATAATTGTCAGTAAGCTTAAAAAAAAAGTTATCTAGGGAAGGGGGCGCCTATTGGCCTCTGGTTATCTTAACCCCTTAACTGTCACCCCCCATTTTTTTAAATAGGCATGCAGGTGCACTATCCAAACTTAAATTGTTGTAATTTATGAACACTTTGGAATACAGACATAAGGTTGGTCTCTTTTTAAAGAAGAATTATTAAAGCAGATTATTGCAAAAGTGGAATTTTTTCAAACAATTAAAGTATAAAAAAGTTATGGTAGTTTAAATTTACTGTAAAGAAAATGCACTATATTCATTTTATTTTATTTTATATATAATAAATATTTTACATAACAGGTTTTACTCTAAAATTGGTATAAAATTAAAGCCTTATGTATAAATAAGTTATGTTCCAAATTTGAAGTTGATATGAAAAAAATGTAGGTTTCTGTGAGATTTTATTTAGGGCGTCATACCACAAACAGCCACCGGGTGCCATCCAAACTCCATAATTTTTTTAAATGCAATTTTCTGTCACAAATGTCTAGATTTCTCTGTCAATATTACTTCTATTTCAAAATATGGAATCCTGAGACTCAGACCTTTCCAGTGATATGTATTTTGTCAAGATTATAAAAAGGTTTGATTCTAAAAGACCGTAATGCATTTTGTAATATGACACTTGACACTGCCCACTAAGGGGGAGGAGACCGCCAAAAGATTTTAAAGTACCATTTCCATGGTAAAGCAATGTCCGTTTTCAAAATGGTTTTCACAGGATGAATCTTGGGCTTCTAAGCTTTCAAATGATATATGATTTATGATGTTTACTAAAAGATTTCATAGAGAAAAAGGACAACAACAAAAAGAGCGCCAAGTGTCCCACAGGTGGGACGGGCGCCCCTGGTTATACAGTTCAAAGTATGATACAGTTTTTGGACACTTTCAAACTTTGTCAACTGTGAAATGTTGATCTTATGTGAAAAAATTAAAATTCTGTCAAAAATCACCTGTATGACTTTTTTCTTCTTTGAAAAATGCCTTGGGTGTTTTTTATCCATACAATAAAAGTCAATGCAGTTCAATGAAAGTCAATGTGGTTCATTGTGGTATTGATAAAAACAGTTCAAAATCTAATTTTTGTGTTCCGCAGAAAAAAGAACAATGTTTGATATGAAATGAGGGTGAGTAGATGATGACGGATTTATCTTTTTTGGGTGAAATATCTCTTAAAGGTCCCATATTGTCAAAACTAAAATTTTCATGATAACTGAGGTCTAGGTGCTATGTAACTACCATATAAGTTTCAAAACAGTCAATCCACAGTCAAATGCACACAGCCTGCATAAATTCTGGCTGTGCGTCACTCAGAAAACAACAGGCCAATCAGAAGAGAGGCTCATGAATATTAATTAGACAGGCCAAACTCTACCTGTTCTTTGCAGAGCTCCTGAGACAGGAACTGTAAAAATATGTGTACTTATACCACAAATATATAGTCTTAAGGACACCAAGACTTAAAATAAAACTCCAGAAAGGTGTAAAATATGTGACCTTTAAAGGTGTACAAACACATTCTGAGGCCTGCTGTAACACACTGAGTCTCATTCATTTTCATTGAGCAGAACAAATTAGTGTTAAAATGTTTGTAAAACCTTTCTTATGTAAATTGTTCCACTGAACACTGGGTAACACTGGGTTCCACTGAACAATTTAAGTAAGAATGGTTAAAAAATTATTTACATAGATAATCATACTGCTTGTGTTTCCTAATTGAAGCCCACTGTGCAGGAATCATTTATTTGCTGAGAAACACTCTTCTCACTTTCCAAAACTGACAGGCAGAATTTGGTCCCGTCCGCTGCATACCGCATTCTGAAAGGATCCCTACTGTGTCTTGATAGGCCAGCACCTTTACATTTACATGAAGTACCAGCAGGATATTTTAAAAAGGGTCCGGGGACGGAGATGTCAGATGTCATACCATGCTGTGTGTCCTCTCTGACATCTTGACAACTTTCTATAAAACTAGAGAGTATGGGGAAAATTGCAAGAAGAAAAAAAAAAAAAACCCTGCAGGCAGCCAAGAAGTCCCTCTGAATTTCTAAGATGAGTAATCGTCCTACAGTAACCCCGGTTTTGCAGAACTTTCCTAATAAAACTTTAAATCATACAGAGATCCTAATCTGTCACTTACCTCTTGTCTCTAGGCCAATACCGCATGCCTCTGCGGGCCCACCCACAGCCTTCCTCACCGAATCAGGTACCAGAATGCACTGATGCCAGCGGTGGGTCTGCCATCTGCCATGAAACACCAGTGCACAGAAAACATGTTGCAGCGTCTGGCTTATATCCAATTATATTTTCTGAACATTTTGTATTTTGTTGGCACATCTAGTAGGGATACGCATTAGCACATTTTAATGGAGTAACACCACATGTTGTACACGGTTTGATTACATTTGGGTAATTTTCTGTCTTATAGGATGATTTTAAAAATGCTCTAAACATTTTAAAGGGTACTTTATAAAAGCTTTACGTTTATTAATTTTTATATTGTTTTTCCTAATTTCCCAGAAAGCTGAATTCTAGTTTCTCCTACCTAAAGATATAAAAATAAGAAAAATTATATTTGGTTTTTGCATTTTTCACAACAAAGAATCAATAATAAGCTACTGATGATTATATTATGTTGATATCAAGTTTATTATGATTTACTTGAGAAGTGAGAGATTTTTACATCATGATCTAGATGTAGCTTTGCATTAATCAGTTTGATTTGTCACACTGAAGACTGGAATAATGACTGTTGAAAATTCAGCTTTGCCATTACAGGAATAAATTACATTTTAAAACTGTAAAAATAAATTGTAATAATATTTTACAATATTACAGTTTTTACTGTATTTTGATCAAATAAATGCAGCCTTGGTGAGCATAACAGACGCCGTTTATCGCTCATTTAACCATTTCTCTCTTTACCTGTAAGTTGGGCACAGAGGGGGTGGATCACATTCTCTCTCCTCATAAAGAGTATCTGGGCACTCTTGACCTCCATTAGCAGGTCTCTGGATGATGATCCTGTGACGAGACTGGGTTGGTGCAGTAGCATTCACTAGAAAAGCAAAGAAGTTCACAGTATTGGGAGAATAAACATGAAGTTAAAATTTTGAGCTTGTCAAGCTGTTCCTGGTAACGACATGCTGTTAGGGTTAGGGGTCTACATGCTTACCCGATAAACAGGAAGTGGGACAGGTGCTCCATTCGCTAAAAGGTGTGACGATGCAGTCAATTTTGCAAGGTAAAGGACAAGACCGGATGGAGTCAGGACAAGAGGATTCAGGACACCTAAAGTTGATATTAGTATGAGATTTTCTGTATGGGTGTTCTATACAGAATTTAGGATGAAAGATTGTGTTTCTTTACCGTTTTGGCAGCACATGTCCATTCCCAGCTCTCCTGCATGTGACTTGGTGCATCTGTACCCCTGTACCGCAGTTGGCATCGTTCTCCATCTGTGGAGGTGCGCCGTTACCTTCACTCTCGTCTGTGATGGTGTTTGGCATACAGGGATCCCAAGGTGAAGTATCCCAGTAGTATACTGTGCATGAGTGTGTGCCACAGGGTCTCCACTGCTCCAGCTCAGGGGCCGGAGGGCATGGCTTTCCATCTATAACCAGAAAAAATTATTTTCTGGTATTTTTTTACATCCCAAACCTGCCAATATAGCAACAACTACTGTGCAATTATTTACAGTGTTGGGCAAGTTACTTCCAAAATGTAATACATTATATATTACTAGTTACTGTCTTT
>NW_015655406.1:1416064-1490019 GCF_001515625.1 Sinocyclocheilus rhinocerous
CTGTCGTCGCCGATTCGGGGTCTGAGTTCGGCTCAAACATGTAAGGCCGGACAACATTTCCTCAGCAGTGACCATCATTACCGGTGTTTCTATTGACCTTACTTGTGAGTATCACCAATCCACAGCAGGCTACAGCATACATGACCCTAGTTACCTGTGGTTGGTCTGGCTGTGCGTCACTCAGAAAACAACAGGCCAATCAGAAGAGAGGCTCATGAATATTAATTAGACAGGCCAAACTCTACCTGTTCTTTGCAGAGCTCCTGAGACAGGAACTGTAAAAATATGTGTACTTATACCACAAATATATAGTCTTAAGGACACCAAGACTTAAAATAAAACTCCAGAAAGGTGTAAAATATGTGACCTTTAAAGGTGTACAAACACATTCTGAGGCCTGCTGTAACACACTGAGTCTCATTCATTTTCATTGAGCAGAACAAATTAGTGTTAAAATGTTTGTAAAACCTTTCTTATGTAAATTGTTCCACTGAACACTGGGTAACACTGGGTTCCACTGAACAATTTAAGTAAGAATGGTTAAAAAATTATTTACATAGATAATCATACTGCTTGTGTTTCCTAATTGAAGCCCACTGTGCAGGAATCATTTATTTGCTGAGAAACACTCTTCTCACTTTCCAAAACTGACAGGCAGAATTTGGTCCCGTCCGCTGCATACCGCATTCTGAAAGGATCCCTACTGTGTCTTGATAGGCCAGCACCTTTACATTTACATGAAGTACCAGCAGGATATTTTAAAAAGGGTCCGGGGACGGAGATGTCAGATGTCATACCATGCTGTGTGTCCTCTCTGACATCTTGACAACTTTCTATAAAACTAGAGAGTATGGGGAAAATTGCAAGAAGAAAAAAAAAAAAAACCCTGCAGGCAGCCAAGAAGTCCCTCTGAATTTCTAAGATGAGTAATCGTCCTACAGTAACCCCGGTTTTGCAGAACTTTCCTAATAAAACTTTAAATCATACAGAGATCCTAATCTGTCACTTACCTCTTGTCTCTAGGCCAATACCGCATGCCTCTGCGGGCCCACCCACAGCCTTCCTCACCGAATCAGGTACCAGAATGCACTGATGCCAGCGGTGGGTCTGCCATCTGCCATGAAACACCAGTGCACAGAAAACATGTTGCAGCGTCTGGCTTATATCCAATTATATTTTCTGAACATTTTGTATTTTGTTGGCACATCTAGTAGGGATACGCATTAGCACATTTTAATGGAGTAACACCACATGTTGTACACGGTTTGATTACATTTGGGTAATTTTCTGTCTTATAGGATGATTTTAAAAATGCTCTAAACATTTTAAAGGGTACTTTATAAAAGCTTTACGTTTATTAATTTTTATATTGTTTTCCCAGAAAGCTGAATTCTAGTTTCTCCTACCTAAAGATATAAAAATAAGAAAAATTATATTTGGTTTTTGCATTTTTCACAACAAAGAATCAATAATAAGCTACTGATGATTATATTATGTTGATATCAAGTTTATTATGATTTACTTGAGAAGTGAGAGATTTTTACATCATGATCTAGATGTAGCTTTGCATTAATCAGTTTGATTTGTCACACTGAAGACTGGAATAATGACTGTTGAAAATTCAGCTTTGCCATTACAGGAATAAATTACATTTTAAAACTGTAAAAATAAATTGTAATAATATTTTACAATATTACAGTTTTTACTGTATTTTGATCAAATAAATGCAGCCTTGGTGAGCATAACAGACGCCGTTTATCGCTCATTTAACCATTTCTCTCTTTACCTGTAAGTTGGGCACAGAGGGGGTGGATCACATTCTCTCTCCTCATAAAGAGTATCTGGGCACTCTTGACCTCCATTAGCAGGTCTCTGGATGATGATCCTGTGACGAGACTGGGTTGGTGCAGTAGCATTCACTAGAAAAGCAAAGAAGTTCACAGTATTGGGAGAATAAACATGAAGTTAAAATTTTGAGCTTGTCAAGCTGTTCCTGGTAACGACATGCTGTTAGGGTTAGGGGTCTACATGCTTACCCGATAAACAGGAAGTGGGACAGGTGCTCCATTCGCTAAAAGGTGTGACGATGCAGTCAATTTTGCAAGGTAAAGGACAAGACCGGATGGAGTCAGGACAAGAGGATTCAGGACACCTAAAGTTGATATTAGTATGAGATTTTCTGTATGGGTGTTCTATACAGAATTTAGGATGAAAGATTGTGTTTCTTTACCGTTTTGGCAGCACATGTCCATTCCCAGCTCTCCTGCATGTGACTTGGTGCATCTGTACCCCTGTACCGCAGTTGGCATCGTTCTCCATCTGTGGAGGTGCGCCGTTACCTTCACTCTCGTCTGTGATGGTGTTTGGCATACAGGGATCCCAAGGTGAAGTATCCCAGTAGTACACTGTGCATGGTTGTGTGCCACAGGGTCTCCACTGCACCAGCTCAGGGGCCGGAGGACATGGCTTTCCATCTACAAAAAAAAAAAAAAAGGACCAAAAAAATGTCCCCACAAGGTCAAAATTGACTGGTATCCTTGTGGTCCCCATAATGTAGGGAATACCAGGTACCCTCTCTCTCTCTCACACACACACACACAGGTTTGTTTTTGTGAATTGTGGGGACATTAGGCGTAATGGTTTTTATACTGTATAAACCATATTTTCTATCACCCTACACCAACCCTACACTTAAACCTACCCCTTACAGGAAACTTTCTGCATTTTTAGATTTTCAAAAATCATTCTGAATGATTTATAAGCCTTTTGAAATATGGGGACACTCAAAATGTCCTCATAAATCACCTTCTCGTTGTCATACCTATGTCATACCCATGTCACTATACAAATTTGTGTCCTCATAAATCACAAAAACGCGCGCGCACACACACACACACACACACACAAATGCATATACATTTAAGGACAAAGGGCCATATGTTTGAGGGGTCAAACAAAGGATATGTCCCTGATGAGTGTGTCATAAAGGGAGAATCTATAATTCATGTGAAAGAGCTGCTTTATGGGGACCAGCATAAAAGAAGGGGATGACAGGACAAAGACTAATAGAACATCGTTTTAAAATGGGGATTAGAGATTTGGACTAATCAGGCAAATCAGAGCATTGTGAATAATTAAACTGAAAGATGCCCAGTATGCGAGGGCCGCTGTAGCCAGTTTTTCTGCAACAACTGGAAACGTTACATTTCCGACACGTTTTCATAGTTTGTGCTTTGTGTATTTATTATTTATACTCTTGAATGTTCGCAGTATAACTTCACAAAACATAATCATATCATCATCATCTTTAGCATAATGAAAATGTGATGTGCATGAAATTCAGAGCTCAACTTGTGCGCTAATCACTTGGCCCGGTGTCTTATGTTTGCTGCAAAATACACTCACACTCTCCAGGAAGAGCCAGAACAAGGCGTGAGCGACTTTGTTTCCCCTCTTGGTGTTTACTGGAGCAGGATTGGGAACAGGAAGTCCAGGGACCCCAGTGTCCCAACACACAGTCCCCAGGACAGGGCATCTCACATGGCTGCTGGACTGGAGGAGGATCTCCTGAACACTGATCACTAGGGACTGTCTCACCTATAATGCGAAGATGAAGATCAGGAAAAAAATATCCCTGTTCTCATTGTCTTTATTTATATCAACATACCGAATAATGTTAATTATCTTTTCACAGCTTCCCTTTGAATAACACTTATTCTTTCCCAACAAACAAGCATATTTAATTAACATCTTATTATAATACAGCACAAGGAAATATGCAGTTAAGTTTATTGCCAAGAAACAAAATTAGAACATTGATATAATGATCATGGTTTGTTTTAAGCACCGGAATATCTCGGTTTCCTCTTATCTTACACCTAACAATAACTTTTTATTAATTCAAATTGAATAATATGCAAATAAGACGTTTAATAGTATTCTGATTGCTCTATTCTTTTCTCAAAGACCGTGATTGGGCAATATTAAGGCACTTTTTAAATTAACAGACAGCTTGAAAATAATTATTTGATAATGAATGCTGAAATATCAGCTCTAAACTTCACTCAGTTCAGTTTGGAAAATACTAAATGCTTCACTGCTAGCTAGCTAGATAGATAGATAGATATTCAATGGCAATTTCTTATTTTTAAACATTAATCTCAATAAATGTTGTCAGTTTAATGCTTAAAACAAAACATTTTTTTTTCCCAGTAGATTCATTATTTATTTATTAAGAAAGAAAATAAACTTAAATTTTAACCTAGTGAGGAAAAATCAACACGTATATACATCTCACAGAAAATCTTTTTATTTGTGAGATTGGAATGAACAATGAACACATATATGCCAACACAGCATCAACTTATAGAAGATGCTCTTCAGGTTGTTTGTGAGATAAAAGAACAAAGATAAAAGGCGAGAAATAAACCTAACTGGTCTGGACAGACCCTCCTCTGAGAATCAGATATTGAGCCGCAATAGTTAATTTCTTCATTACATCTCAGATGCAGGAAGGGCAATGCTTCCCGAAACATTCTCCAAACGTTGGCCTTAAAAATCAATCTCTCTGAATTGTATTCATTGCCTAAAATATAAATGCACAAATAAAGAGACTGTCTCATCTGAAGATGCACAGCTCCTAATATGTATTTTTATGACCCCTGTAATCACCATCGTTCCTGTTGTGTTATGAGGGTTTATTTCATTTTCTTTTCACATGGCAGACAGGAATATTTTTTTCACCTATTTGCACTGTTAGAAGAAGCAATTTCCCAGAGTGATTATCTACCTAGAGCCTTAAGAAGTGCATTAGAGTGTGCAAGAACTGCAGGACTGCTGATAGACAGCAGAATTCAATAGCATGCTATTTCATAAATATCGAACTTGCAGACAGATCACAGAAACTGGAGTGATAACTTCTGCAAATGAAGCTATGAACCATGTCTGGCCATTGCAAAAAATCTTATCTCTTAACTCTTTACCTCTTTGCTAAGGCCAATAAGCAATTATCTATAGCAACCATCCAAAATTTAAAAGCAAACGCATAGTAATGTGATCAGAACCATAGCAACACCCTGAAAACCATCCACACCATAATGCAATAAAAATATTTATTTACACTGTCCAAAATATATTTCAAATATATGCTAAATATATGTTGTAAAAAACACTGCTAAATAACAAATATTGCCCAAATTGAAAAAATATATTTCTTTTTAAGCTTTGATGCAAAAATGTACTTCAAGGAGCAAGAAATTACTTTTCCAGTTGTTTGGATAAATGCAAGATCTATTTTGAACAATATGTTTACATTGAATAATAATAAATGATATAAATATTTGCCAAAAATGTCAAAATAAGTAGCTAAAACTTATTTAAAATAAATGTAAATATATTTTAACATCTATTTTTGTAATATATTGTTTTCCATTCGTTTGTGTATTTTTAAATCTATTTTTCAAACATATATTTATATATAGGAAATACATAGCTAAAACCTATTTAAAATAATCTAGATTTTTTGATGAGAATTGAATTGGTGTTTTCCCTACTGCCATGATGATAAAGTATGATACCATACAGAAAAAAAAAGAAAAAAGAAAAAAAAATATATATACTGTATATATACAGTGGGTACGGAAAGTATTCAGACCCCCTTAAATTTTTCACTCTTTGTTATATTGCAGCCATTTGCTAAAATCATTTAAGTTCATTTTTTTTCCTCATTAATGTACACACAGCACCCCATATTGACAGAAAAACACAGAATTGTTGACATTTTTGCAGATTTATCAAAAAAGAAAAACTGAAATATCACAAGTCCTAAGTATTCAGATATATATTCCGTATGGGATCTATTCATCATGGCAGTGGGGAAAACATCTCATCAGAAAATGTAACGCTTCGCGTCGGGCGGTTCCTTGCCTCCACATCATGCATTAAAATCCTTTAATGCACGGCTAGCCGTTGATTATCCCGCTTATTCCATTCATTCCATTCAGTCATTTGCCAAGTTATAGACAAGTAAAAACTAGTATTGCTCTTCGCAACACAATATTTGACCGAATGGGTAAAAATGACAGTTATTTTCGTCAGTTACAGCATGTTAGCGCTAGCATTCTGCCCGCTTCAAATCATACACAGAGATGAAATAGTGCGGTAAGGCCACATTTATTTGAATGAATTATAGCATGTATTTCAATTAATTATCGATCGATCGTTTGAGAGAGAGAGAGACAGAGAGAGATAACAGTTGTGTGTACCTGCGTGCTGCGTCTGCGCGTCTCTCTGTACAAGCAATTACTTCAAAAACAGTGATTTTACCACCTCGTTGCTGGGTAATATAATGTAGCGATCTAGTATCTAGGCTATTTTATTAATGAAAATCAAGGGGAAGAGTTGACAACAAGTTTGTGTGTGTGTACAGCGCAATCAGTGATCTCTGACCTCTCTCTCTCTCTGTGTGTGTGTGTGTGTGTGTGTGTGTGTGCGAGTGATGCGTGTTGGTTAGTGTGCATCAGTTAAAGAAGCGCATTAATATAGAACAGTGATTAAATTGACTTGGAACTACCTGTGCATTAAACGGTTTTACTGCATACCTGCCAGCCAATCAGAATCCAGTATTCAGACAGACCATGGAATAAAAACTGATATTGAACAGCTGGGATGTTCAGTTCTATTTTTCATCTAATGCTGTTTTGGGAAAGTAAGATAAGGTGACTTTAACCGAGTGTAAAGTGATTACAACTAAAATCTCCAGCAAGAATACATTAACACTTTAAGTCAACTGCACTTCAACTTTAATGGCTCTGGCATTTCAGCTTCACTTTGCATTTTCCAGAACATTCCAAGTGCATGCTGGGAAGATGATGCTGTCAGGTTTAATGCAGATGTGTGTGTGTGTGTGTCAGATGTAAAATTCCAGCTTCACCGTGTCCTGTCATGTATGACGACTGCCTAGCCACAGACGGACATGTTTCACGTACAGTGGTACCCATTAAGACCACTCATATACTTACTGCTGATGGACAACACACACACTGGCACTTGACATAGATGAGTGACATTACAATGAAAGACCTTAGAGGACTCCTGAGACTCTTTGGCAGTTGTGTCTCTGTTTGTTTGTGCGTCAAAACTCAAACTCATCTCAATAAAAAGCACAGAAGACAGATAAGAAATATGCCACATACCCGCCGAGAGGAGAGGAGAGATGAGAGGAGATTAAAAGATAGCTGATCATTGACTTATGTGAGTAAAAATAACTAATCACTGAAGAGTTTGAGGACGGGGATAACAGAAGGTTGAAAGTAATTAGAGGGATGAAGAAGAAGAATGATAGGGTTGAGAAATATAGTTAAAGTGATAGTTCTGTAAATTCTGTTCTTACGCAATTTTTCAGAATGATTTTTCTTCCAGGGAAGACGACTTTTTGCAAAATGTTTACGAATGTCTATGTTTAGGGTAAGTAAGATTTTTAATTGTTTTTGAAAAAAGCCTCTTATGCTCACCAAGGCTACATTTATTTGATTAAAAAAAAAGGGTAAAACAAAACAGTAATACTGTGAAATTTGAGAACAATCAAAAATAAATGTTTTCTATTTGAATATATTTTAAAATGTAATTTATTCCTGTGATGCAAAGCTGAATTTTCAGCATAATTACTCCAGGCTTCAGTGTCACATAATCCTTCAGAAATCATTCTAATATGCTGATTTGCTGCTGAAGAAACATTTCTTATTATTTTCTTATTATTTTTCAGGATTCTTTAATAAATAGAAAGTTCAAAAGAACATTTATTTGAAAAACAAATATTTTGTAACATTAGAAATGTTTTTACTGTCACCTTTGAACAATTTTATGAATCCTTGCTAAGTAAAAGTAAAAAAAATCTTACTGATGCCAAACATTTAAACGGTAGTGTGTAGGTGTGGGGGGTCTCAGACTCCAAAAATGACAACAAACACTATAAAAGTATAGTCCATAAAGCATAAAAGTAGCACATTTGCCTTGCTATATTCTTCTGAAGCCATAAAATTGTTTGCTAATTCCTGAAAACCTTCTCATTTGCATTTGCATACATTCAAATATGGTATCTCAAGACTCGGTGCACCAGAATTGCTGTCTTTATTTTTATTTTATTTTTTTACATTTATTGATATTTATTTATTTATTTAAAGTAAATCATACAGGTGAGGGAAAGAAAATGATGACAGAATTTTCAGTTTTAGGTCAACTATTGCAGTAAAAGGGAAGAAAAAGGAAAAAGTGAGCTGCATACCTGTGGCGGAAAAACACTCTAGAGTCTGTTCTTGGAATCCTGGGCCACACGATCCATTTTGAGGAACACAGGGCCCCTGTGATGTCACTCTCCACATGAAGCAGACAGGGTCGTCGCAGATCATCGCTTCGCTGATGTGAGGGCAACTGTCGGACTCCACCCAAGACTCCATAATTACAGAACGAGTTCTCATCCTGAAACCTGAAAATGAAGGTGTACACATGCAAAAAAACAAAACAAAACAAAGGAAAAGAGTCAGCGATGACAAACAGAAACATGCTCATTGCCAACATTTTAGCAGACACTGTTCCCACACTCTGGCAAAATAAGCAGTGCAGCAGTCAGATATCTTGGCCTAACATATGTGCACATTAAGGAAGAGGAGAGAAGAAATAGAAAATGGAATATAAAGAAAATGGCTTTAGAGTGAGTCTAAATAGAGGAATACAGCTGTCCCGTCACTGTCACCTCACTGAGTGGGCGGCACCTCAGCTTAGGGTCAGAAATATGCTCACCTCGATTTTCGCACATTATTTACATTACTGAGAGGAGAAACCAAGGACAGGGGGTGTGAATCTAAGTGAGTGTGATTTAGACTTGGATGTGTGTCGATGGGATGCTTTTGTCTCTCACCTCTTCTCCCCTGAGGTTCCAAACAGTTGTCATGGAGACAGGGTCCCCAGGGTGACCAAGGCGTGAGGGGACAATGTTTCTGACAGGGAATGAAGCAAGACTCAGCCAATGGCGGTAAAGGCCCGATGCACAAGTTCCTGCCAACAGGCCGACTGACTAATAATGAAAAAACAGAGAGAGACAGTTTCAGATTTACCACAAAATGTCAGTTGGAGATGCTGACTGTATGAAATGCATTTTTAAAGATCTAACAGAAGCTTGCACAAAAATAAATGCAATTCAAATCCATCCTTCTCACTGTGTGGTCACAGATTACCATTTAAATAAAAAAACAGGAACGCAGAGGAAACGAAATCTCCCCCTTAGCGTTCTGCCCTGAGTCTCAACAGCCTATGAAAGATTAAATAAAATGAAAGCAATCTAGAAAGTCTTTTTTTCCGTTTAAACATTAATGTTTAAAAAATGGACTCTCATTTGCGTTAATCACATTTGCTTATTGTACTGTGAGATGGACACATTATTAGTGCTCTGATCCAAAACCAAAAAGTCTTCCAAGGCATCATCCTCACTGAAATGGAATCTCATAAATGACTTGGATCGCGCTTCATAGGCAGCAATTTTACGCTCTTCATATGAAGTGCATGCGAGACTAACAGTGTAATGTTAGCAAGCTGCTAAGCTAACGGCACAATACTCCAATAAGCATAAAAATATATAATACACACAAATACTCAGAAACATTTTGCAATTAGATTGACACCTTTTTATCAATGCATTTTAATAGTGAATGATGCATAAGGCTAAACAACTTCACTCGACTTTGTTTGCCATCTTGGATTAAAAATTTTAACTGAGCTTATTCCAATACATACTAAAATCGCCTTCTCTGTGAGAGATACAATACCATTAAACGTTTGGTGTCTGTAAGATTTTTGAACGTTTTTGCTCTTTAAGGCTGCATTTGTTTAACCCTCTGAGGTCAGCGAACGAATATACAGTAAAAACAGAAATATTGTGAAATATTATTACAATTTAAAATAAATGTGTTCTAAGTTAATATATTTTAAAATGTAATTTATTCTTGTGATGGCAAAGCTGAGTTTTCAGCTGCCATTACTCCAGTCTTCAGTGTCACATGATCCTTCAGAAACCATTCTAATATGCTCATTGAATGATGCATAAGGCTAAACAACTTCACTCGACTTTGTTTGCCATCTTGGATTAAAAATTTTAACTGAGCTTATTCCAATACATACTAAAATCGCCTTCTCTGTGAGAGATACAATACCATTAAACGTTTGGTGTCTGTAAGATTTTTGAACGTTTTTGCTCTTTAAGGCTGCATTTGTTTAACCCTCTGAGGTCAGCGAACGAATATACAGTAAAAACAGAAATATTGTGAAATATTATTACAATTTAAAATAAATGTGTTCTAAGTTAATATATTTTAAAATGTAATTTATTCTTGTGATGGCAAAGCTGAGTTTTCAGCTGCCATTACTCCAGTCTTCAGTGTCACATGATCCTTCAGAAACCATTCTAATATGCTCATTTGCTCCTCAAAAAACATTTCTTATTATCTATGTTGAAAACAGCTTAATATTTTTGTGGAAAGTGTCATGTTTTTCAGGATTCTGTGATTAATAAAAAGAAAAAAAAACATTTATTTAAAATATATTTACTGCCAATTTTGATCAATTTAATGTGTCCTTGCTGAAAAAAAAAGAAAAAAAAGCTTAATTAGCTGATAGAGTTGTTGCCACGCCCACCCCTGGGTAATATCATGGTATTTTGATATTCACCAAGTACAGAATGATTATCATTCTCACATACAATGATTTAAAATAATACTGTGATACTGTCATACCAAAAGTTATCTGAAAAAAATTTTTTCAATCATACTTCTAAGTTAATAATCCACAGTTAACTATCGAAAACAGTGTTCTTACTATGGGACAGTACTGTGCTGTCATGGATCCTGACACAATATGCCTCTCGGGTCCGGATCCCACCTCCACACAGGATGCTGGTATTGCTATGGTGATGGTCCTGCTGACTCAAAAGTGAGGTCACCTGGCATGCCTTCCAATTGGTCACCCTCCACTCATACCTGTATTTCCAGCCAATTAAAATACATTAATTTCAAGTCAAATTAAAGAGTCATATCTGTTCAGCCTTTTTAAAGTCACAATAAGACTGAAGAAACATATCTTTTCTTCTGTATTGTGACGTACGTCCAAGTTAAACAGATTATCGAAAAATAAAAAAAGTGTAGGGTGACATCTGATTAAAAGTTATATGGTCACATTTTTTAAAGAAATGAAACATATGCATGGAGGAATCATTCACAATAAGATCAATAACATGCATTAATGGGGAATTTTAGGTTTATGTTGAGTTTAAAGGGGACATCGAATGCAAAATTCACTTTTACATGGTGTTTGCATATAAATGTGTCTTAGCAGTGTGTGGACACAATTACCCTACAATGATAAAAATCCATTCACTCCTTTTAATTTTATTCCTCAGAAAAGCTAAACAGTCTCAATTATCAAGCCGTTTTGATTTTCTGAGCAGTATGATGTCATATTGCTCAGGCCCCACCCATGACAGCGGATGGACTGTCCCGTATTAGCATATTTCTGCCCTCAGCCAGGTGTACGCTGTCCGCCATTTTCTCCGTGCTTGAACAGCTGTAGCGACAAATGTCTCGTAAGCAATGCAGGTGTTTTGTAGTTGGATGTAAAAGTGAACATAAAATTCTTAATTTTCTCCCGACATCAGAGCCACTGAGGACGCAGTGGATTAGTTTTATTTTTGAAGGTAATGCGTCACTGAATACACAAAAATGGAAGAGAGGGGTGGGGTCAGCAGTAGCTCATTATCATTTAAAGAGACATGCACCAAAACGGCTCGCTGTGAACAGGGCTGTTTTTTGACAAGGTTAAAAGGTGTTGTTTTACATGACCACTGAGGAATTTTAACCAAAGTATGTTGCAGACATTTTATGGAGACCCTAAAGAATCATGCCAACTTGTGGAAAATGGGCATCCGATGTCCCCTTTAAGACCTAATGCATTTAGAACAGATTAAAACATTTAAAATGATTTGGATGCACAATTCTGGCAATGCAGTCTCTTCACCTTGGGCACAGTGGCAGTGTGTCTTCCAAAACATTACAGTTTGCTTTTTCCTCCAGGGCGGGGCATGGCTCTCCTCCACCAATGGCTGCTCTCTTTAGCCTGCGACTCCTGAATCTGAAGCCAGGTGATTGATCAGATGTCCGACACGTCTTTGAACACAGACTCCACTGCGACCAATCAGACACTCTACAGTCTCTGGGCATCACACATGAACGAAAGTTCACGGGGTTGTTGTCATGGTCGCAAAGGCTGGAGATGAGAAGGAAATTTACAGTGTCATCTTTTTACCACATTTTTATGACACTGTAAAATGAAGAACTGTACTGCTGTAAAAAGGATGATTGATATTTTGTGGCCCTCTGCTACCTACCCACACACACACACACCTGTATACATAAAAAAAATCAACAGATTGCAATTCTAAAAATTGCACAAACAGTTACTGTTTAGTTACTTTCAAAGGATTTCATGTTTATGTATTGCCTTATCTGAAGCTGCTGGCATGCATTTAGCCTCTGGCTAGCATGACAAAAAAAGGTAGCAACATAAACAGAACATTTTTCAAGCTGTCTCTCAAACTCTCCAAGGCTTTAGTGTTGATGCTGATTCTCGGTGAATATATTGGCATACAAAACAAGCTAAAGCAAACTATGAAATCCTGTGAGAGCGAGAAAGAGAGAGAGAGAGTGATGGGATGGTCCGTGGGTGTTCAATTTATTCCAAAGTTTATTCTGGCTTAATACGAATGTGAAAAAGTTTGCAAACCACAAGGGAAATTTTGTAATCTGAAGACATAAAATGATGTTAATTTATTATGCAGTGCGTAAATGAGTGGTTTAAATAAAGACTGGCATTAGCATCTTATTGTTGGTAACACTATTGATGTTTGCTGCATAGCATGGACAACAGAACATTGTGTGCAAAGAACTGATTGCAAATGTGCTTTGCAGTTGAACTGACATTGAATAAAAATGAATGGATTAGTTAAATAGGGGACCACAAACAAAGATGAACATTTACAAAAATGAAATACAATAAAAAAGTTATAATCTTCAGTATACTATTAAAAAGGTATTAGTTATAAAGTACCAACCAAAGAATTACATTAAATTATATTACCGTGTTTCACTGGGATAATGAGTTTGATGCGTAAATGTTATCGAAATTTGACTTGGTAATGAGAATTAAAACACATAAATCATCAAACTCAGGAGGGATTTTTAAATTTAGATTTATATGCACATTTTTAAACCTTAATACGCTTATCCTAAGTGCTGATTTTGATTGATTGATTTATTTTATTATTAACAAAAATCAACTTTTCCACATCTCCACAAAGTAAGTTCAAACTTTTCTTTTCTGATTCCCATTTCCCATCTGGATCTATACACATTTGTCTATAGATCCAAATGGCTCTCGATGGATGCTAAGAACTAGGATTATATCAAATATAAATACACAGAATTTGAAAATATTTGCAGCAAATCAAAAGCATAACTTATTTGTCTCACTAGATTTCTGCTGTTCTGTAGCATGTTTGATAGCATGTGGATATTTTCAGAACTGTTTCTTCATTTTTCATATTCACTACAATACACGGCAGTCCCACACTCTCTCTGGAGCTTATTATTGTAGTTCTCTAGGAGCAACAAGTACTATTTCTATTAAAATCTAATGACAAATTAATAAAAAGCAGCAGGTTTGGGATCTTCCCTCAGCTGAAAAAAGAAAAGGTGAAAAGTCTTCTCTCTTTTCAGTATCGCCCACAACAGAAGGTAAAAATTCAGATTCTGTTATTTGACTGTAACCAGTAATGCATACATAAATTACAGCATGTTCTCTTGTGCAAACAGCATCATATGGTAGAATGGTAATCCATCTGCACCACGAGGATAGCAGTGCTTAATTCAGAAGACTCTAATATCCTCACTGTGGAGAGGCATTTAATAAAACAAGTAAATTTATTGCATAACATTGTTACATAACTGTCTGCCAATAGGCCTGTATCATTTATTCATGGTCAGATCAGTAATGAGTACTCATTTGTAAGGCCTCTGCGAATATCGCACAAATGAACGATTGAATCTCCGCATTCCACCGGAAAAACTAAAGACTCTCCTCCCCAGCTATCTGCGGTCGTAAAGAAGATCAATGATCAACAGGGCACCTAATTGTCTGGACCTGCTTCCGGTCAAGGCCTGGTCCTTATCCCTTAGGGGGATCTGAACTGCTTCAAACTTTGGGCTTTCCTCAGAACTCCGTAAACATCATTCTTCAGAACTGTATGTATGTGTGTGTGTGTGTATGTGTGTTTTAGCTTAGTTTAATGTAATCTAGAATAGCCAATAAATTCGTGTTTCATTTATAAAGAATCATTGTCTGGTGTCGTATAATTTTAAAGTCAAATCTTGCCAAGATCACGTTACCTCGCTAGGAGCTTACAAATTATCATAATTGTATTGACCTGTGGCCAAGGAAAATACACATAGTCAGATTGTTAAGATACACGGACATTAACATCTCGCTGGACGACCGTTGATAAGGTGTAAACTATTCAAATTTGAAATCAGTTCTAATCAGGTTGACTTCGAACATTCAGATTCGAGTCCTCTCAAAACCTGAATGAATTAATAATAATTAATTCCCTAAGAAAAGTAATCAGACATTACATTGCAGCTCTATATTTGACCGCAGTCAATTCTGACTACATCTTCAATAGTTCTTTAAAAGCTTTCATTACACAACTCTCTCTTCATTCTGACTAATTGCACCATTCTGTGGACAAGTATTTTTGTAAAATGCTAAACTGTATATAATTGGACAATTTCATAGTTGTTCTAGTTTAATATCTATTGTATCACTTCACAATGTCATTTTTTCTTACATAGTAAAACTATTTAAACTGAAATCAATATTTGCTAAACTAAACTAAACTAAACTACAACATAAACAAAATAATGTATAAAAAAATCTAAATAAAATATAGAAAAGCAAATAACATAAAAATAACAATATGAAGAGTATAAAAACTAAACAAAACTGAGCTAAAACTAAACTAAAATAAATAAGAAAGTGAAATAAAAATATGACAAAATAAATACTATAAAAATAAAATACATTAAATAGTAAATAAGACAATAAAATGTAACTAATAAAGTATAACAAATTAAAAAAATATATATATATATGAAAACTATAAAAACGAAACTAAACTAAAATACAACTTAAACAAAATAATGTGTAACAAAATCCAAATAAAATATATAAAATAAAATAAAACTCATATATAAAATAAAACAAAAACAAAATAAAATATTGAATAAAATGTAATTTAAAAAATTAAATAAAAATAAGAAAAAATAAAAATGACAAAATATAAATAAAATAACAAATAACATTAAACTCAAAATATAACTAATAAAA
Organism: Sinocyclocheilus rhinocerous; assembly: GCF_001515625.1. Lineage (NCBI taxonomy): Eukaryota > Metazoa > Chordata > Actinopteri > Cypriniformes > Cyprinidae > Sinocyclocheilus > Sinocyclocheilus rhinocerous. The sequence goes on from NW_015655406.1 coordinate 1,431,545, forward strand.
TAAATCAATAAATATAAAATTGGTGCACTGACTGATCAATCGGTGGACTGATGGATGTGTGGATGGATTTTACATTTACATTTATTCATTTTGCAAACACTTTTATCCAAAGCGATTTACAGTTGAGAAATACAACAAGCGATTTATCATAAGATGGCAACAAACACGAGAAGTTATAAAAGGTTTCAGTCATCGTTCAAAATAGTAAAAGCCAAGACAGGAAGGGATAAAGGAAAGACAGACTGATTTGATTGAATGGTACTGTAGATGCGTGGATGAATAAATTCATTCATTCATTCATAAACTTATTCATTCACCCATTCATTTGTACATTCATAGAATGGATGCCCACCTTAGCATGGCATTCTTCCCATCACTCCTTGTACAGCGCAGTTGCCGTGTCTGATAGCCAATGGTTATTTCCCAGGATACTTTGTGGCCTCTTTCATCATAATGGTTTTGGTGATAATTATTCTCAGTGTGACGTTTGATGGTGTATGAAGCTTTGACTGTTTTTTTCCCATCAAGTTCAAAACCAAAGTCCACCGTTGTCTTTCCAACAGGTGCTGTCCCTTTAAGTCTGCAAGGGCTCCAGGGCCCCACCCACAAACTGTAACTGTATTCCTGTTGGTCAGAGGGACAGAGAGCAGGGTGGGCGTTGTCATGGTTACAGGGACGTGTCTGGGTGAGGCTGGGACAGTCTGCTCCTCCATACAGGGGCGCTGCCAGCACGTGTCTGGTGCGCTGTTGGAGGGCCGACCCGCAGGTGCGGCTGCAGGTGGACCAGTGGGTGAAGGCGGAGACGATGCAGTCGATTGGGCAGGGTAACAAACACGCCTGTTCTCGTTCCGGCACTGCAGAAAACGCTTCACACACATGTTGGCTCACCGTGGTGCCGTTAGTACGCTTCACACACACCACACCTCGGTTTTGTACTCCACGCTGAGCGGTCACACATCGATTGGCTGGGTGGAGAGGACTCGGGGTGCAGGGACCCCAAGGAGACAAGCGCCACTCAAACAGATCCTTTTGCCACTCACACATCTTCACACACGCTCTCTGGTGCGGTGGGCGATCAGATGGAAAGCAGTTGGATTGATGTGTGCTCCAGCCTTCAGAATGGACACACCACACCGAGCGACTCTGGAGCCCAACTGAACCACAATCATTGGCCACACATCCACCCCATACACCTACAGGAAAAGAAAAAAAATGACACACAGGATATGAAGTGAATTATATTAATATTGTCTACTTAAGCCCAAATCAGGCACAGTGATGAGCCTCTATTCATCTCACTTTACCACAGAAATATTGTACATGTGGATTCAGTGACACAAGAAGGATAATCATCTTTAATCATTGTAGAAAAGCACTGTCAAAAGAAATGAGCTGGAAAGAAAGAGAAAGGGAAAAAAAAGACAAAAATTTGGACTGTGCAGCTTTAAATATCACCTGCTAAAAATATGAAATTGGGATTCATTCTCAAGGTTGCTGCAAATTCATCTCTTTTGGAACAGTGAATAGAATAGAATAGAATAGAATAGAGTAGAATAGAATAGAACAGAACAGAACAGAACAGAACATTTAAAAGTTTGGGGGCAGTAAGATTTATTTGAAAAATCAGTAAGGATGCATTAAATTGATCAAAAATTACATTCATAATGTTCTAAAATATTTCTGTTTCAAATAAAATATATATATATTTTTATATTTCCACAATATTAGTGTTTTACTGTATTCTTGTAAAAAAAAAAAAAAAAATCAGCCTTGGTAAGCATAAAAGATTTCTTATATACCAATACCAAGATTGAAAATACAATAAGATAAGATAAGATAAGATAAGATAAGATAAGATAAGATGTGACAGTAAAGACATTTATAATGTTTAAAATATTTCTGTTTTCAAATAAATTGTGTTCTTTTAATATTTTTGCAATATCAGTGTTTTACTGTATTTTTGAAAAATGTGGCCTTGGTAAACATAAAAGACATCTTTCAAAAACATTTTAAAAAATCTTCCTGAACCCAAACTTTCAAATTGTAGTGTTCATAATATATATATAATATTTGACAGTTTGACAGTTTTGCAGTTTGACAGACATCATCACTACCTTTGTATGGAAAAGAGTTGCTTCAAAATTCTCATTTTGTGTCCAAAAGGATACAAGTTCACAGGACTGAAATAAAAATTTTGAGTAACTATACCTAAACAAGTCCTATAAAGTAAAAAAAATACACACATCTCAAAAATGTGTCTCAAAAAAGAACACATCCCAAAGTAATAATTCAAAGTAATAATTCCAGTGTTTTAACACTATATGAATACTGTTTGCCTTAGTATAGTGGTAATTCTATAAGCGCCCAGGAATAATGTCTATTTAATCATTTCTATTTAAACCAAAAGTCTAAATTTGACCTACATTTTAACTAGTTTTACAGTTGTTTCCGACCTCTCAGCCATAAAAAAAATCATTTTTTGATAATTTATGTTAAATTGTACCCTAAATTGTAACCTAGTGATAAACATTTAAATTCAAAAGCAGCAAAACTTGCCATCTGTTACAACTGCTTCCATTATCTTCTATTAGAAATAAGGAGACAGAAAGAAAAAGAAGCGATGGGAACAGAGAGAGGAAAAGCAGAGGGGACAGATGCTTCAAACAGACAGTAAAAGTCTGACATCATTGCTGTTGTTCCTCAGGGGATGTCAAAGGCCATGTTCTCCTCATCACACCATTGGTGAGGTCACCAAAGAGACCTGCCATTCTCCAAATGCCACCTAATGCACAACGGAGCAGACAAAAACCATGTGACAGAGACATATGGGGTGATATCATTACTGTATGAGTACTGAGGTCAGCCAAAACCCTCCAGTCAGAGTCGAACACACATTTGATCATTAGACTGTCGGTCCTCACAGCGTGCTAATTACTGCTCGTGCGCTCATCCTCCTTAGTCAAATATCAATTTACTCAGAGGCAGGGGGTTCAGGTAAAACTTTAACCGCAGAGGCCTGTCCTACAGAGATCTCCCGGCTAATCAGGATTCTGATGGATGGCATGCTGATTAAAGACTCTAGATGTGGGAATAATTGCTTTGAACTGAGGCAATGAGAGAAAAAGCACCAGGAAAGAGATTTTTGTTGTTGCTGTTGTTGCTGCATTGTTCTCTGTCGGAATTAAAATTTTTGGGGAGGAAAATGGAAAAACAAGGGAAATGTGAAGCTTTTAACCCTGATGAGTGGTACATTTACTCAAGCCTTTCTAGTGGAAGATAGAGTAAACCATGTTACCAGAAATGCAGATCTATATTCATTTATTTTTTCATATCCTTATGAAGATTATATATCGATTTGGTCTACATACGCTAGTATTTAGAAGCTTGGGGTTTGTATGATTTTATAATGTTTTTTTTAATAACTTGCTCACGCTATTTGATAAAAAATGCAGTAAAAACGGTAATATCATAAAAGTTATTACAATTTAAAATAACTATTTCCTATCGTAATATACAGGGCCCTATCATACACTTGGCGCAATGCGGCGCCAGGCGCGAAGCAAGTGTTTTTTGCTAGTTTCAGGCCGACGCAGTTGTCATTTTCACGTCCTGCGCCACATTGTTTAAATAGCAAATGCATTGTCGCCCATTTGTGCGCATATTGGCGTGCTGGTCTGAAAACGAGGTGTGCGCAATATTTATTTATTTTGTTATTTAAAGAACGCGTTAGTAATATGCACCTATAGGCGGGTGCACAACGCGCATACACTTTGCTTTTTACACACACAGGGATGCGCAGCAGCACACAAACATTTTTAAAAATGAAAAATTAAAGGATTAAAATGTAAAAGATTATTATTGTGTACATAAATATAAAAATGCCTACATGTCATAATGGATAGTCATTGCATGTAACAGAATTACGCGCACGAGCAGATCCGTTCCCTCGCTAGAGAAGCGTTCAGTTTTTCTGCTTGTGAATTCCGCCATGTATACAGCGAATCCGCCATGGCGCGAGCGCAACTGGCTTTTAAAGGGAATGGGAGATGAGACTCTGATTGGTTTATGGCACGTTACTCCCAAAACACACACATTACTCCTTAAGAGAATAGGGACAACCATTTTAGACCATGCGCCGGGCGCGCCAACAATTTTTCCCATCCTTAAACGAGCAAAAGTGGATTCGGACACGCCTTAAACGCAATTGCGCCGTGCGCTTTAGACCATGCGCTTAGATCGTTAAAATAGGGCCCACAGTATTTTAAAATACAAGTAATTTATTCTTGTAATGTCAAAGCTGAATTTTCAGCATCATTACTCCAGTCTTGAGTGTCACATGATCCTTCAGAAAAAATTATTTGGTGCTCAAGAAACATTTCTTATTATTATCAATGTTGAACAGTTGTACTGCTTAATATTTATTTATTTTTTGTGAAAACTAATTTTTCAGGATTCTTTGATGAATAGAAAGTTCAAAAGAACAGAATTTAAAAAAAAATTGTGTCATTTTCACAATTTATCGCATCCCTGAATAAATAAGTATTAATTTCTTAAAAACAAACAAACAAAAAGTATATATACATACAGACATTATGTTTTTATGCTAGCATGCAGCTATTCTTTTAACCAGTGGAGAACACAATTCATCATTAATTGCTTTTTTTCTAAGTATACAAATTTCCAATGAAGTAAGAAAATAAGAAATTTTAGGGGCCATTTACACGACACCATCTTCAACTAAAAACGGAAAACTTTTTATGTGTTTTGGCAGTTCACTTACACAACAACAGCATTTTGGGGGCCTGAAAATGCTAACTTCTGAAAACGATACCATTAGTCTCCATATAAACTACAAAAATGCAACTTTGAGAAAACCGTGAAGTCATGTGCATGCATATTACGTGTTCGTGTTGAATTTCATTACAAAGTGACATTGCCAAGTACTGGTCTGGCATGCATAATACATTTTCGCAGATCCATGTGAATGGGGATCATTTTGACAACGTTGTCATCTGTATGCAAAAAACACAAAGGAAAAACTTTTCCATTTTTAGTACATCGTTGTCATGTAAACCTACCCTTATTTAAATCCTAAAATAATTACAGTGGATACATGTAGTATTTGAAAATGTAAGCCACAATTAAACATGTATGAATTGCACCACATTATACAGCAAACAATAAAAAAAAATCAAACCAATGTGGCTATTTTGTCAGACATGCCTTGTTTTTGAGCATCTACTGTTGCATTAATACACTGTGTCATGTTAAAAGTAGTTCTACTTCATCTAAATGTTTTTGAATGCAAGAACACATCTTACATAAAGGCTCTCTAAGAAACTGACGTCTGATCAGGGACAAATGAACCTGAAACCAGTCTAATTAAACAGGGCTTTCCTAAGAGCAATCCGTCAAATAATTCAGGCAAACCAGGTGATTTCTAAAAATGTATTTTTTTTTTACATACTAACCAGAGTAACCGCATGTGGCGCTCATCTTATTACCACAGTCTGAACATATTCCACAAACATTTTGCAATCATAAAGTGTCCAAATACTTTAAAATATACTAAGACTTAATTTTAACAAACCTATTTTTGTGAAATGCTGCGCTTGCAAGGTGTGCATGTGCTATTTGACTTTAAAATAAATGCCTCTTGGTTTGAAATTTTGATATCTAATGTAACATCATTCCGAAATTTAAAGCATCCAAATACTTGGCGAGGGTACAGTTTGTTGGAGAAGACACACACACACACACACACACACACACACAAAATCACCCTCACAGCTGTGACAAGCTTCTTCCAACTTTCTTTCAGACTGACTTGTATGTCTCACAGGGAGTTCATCTCCCGCCGTCTCTCATGTGGTCATCACTGAAACGCAGCAGGCAGGCGGAGAGAAACAGAACTAAGATACGAGCAGGACCCTGTCCCGTGGTGTCACAGCAACTTAAAGCTGTGAAGATGGGATGAGGTCACTCGCAGGGCATCGCAAGCAAAGTCACTGTTGGCAAGATCGGGAGAGGTTTTACTCAATTTTGGCAGCACAAAGACAGAGATACAGTTTGAACTATGATATCTTATCTGGTAGAATCCACATTATCAATTTCTATTAACTTGGAAAAAGCAAATTTTGAGTGAAAATTGAAATTGGTTTTCATTCCCGTAGGCTTTTTCCCCAGGCAAAACCCTTTGGCCTCCACTGCTGAATATAATTAATTGACACCAATCAGAGGCTTTGGTTCAAACACACCCGAGACAGGTTATTTTTCGCTGTTCAAATTTTCAAAAGCTTTAATCACCCACAACACAGTGTTCCCTCTATGGTGGGATTCCTCAGTGACTGTACTTCCATTATGAAGACCTCCGGCAATATGGAGGCTGCAAACAACAGCACTGTACTGCTATATCACCTCAAAACAGCACGCTGAAAACAGCTCGATCTATTGGTTTCTTTACATTTTTTCCCAGGCAATCTAATCATTGACCTTAGCATAGTTAGCGGCAATCCTCTGAGATGAAGTCTTCTCCAGCCTGAAAAACACCGAGCTAACAGCTGTGGAAAGTTCTTCAGTACACAGATTTTACCCTGTGCACACTGCAAACAACAGCACTGCAACAAAACTAGATCTCTCCCATTCTTAGAAATATGATTTGGAAATGTAATCAACAAGATCTTACATGCTCATTAAATGTGATACTAAACACACTGCAGGCGTCTGTGAAAACCCTTCAAATTAATCATAGAAAGGCAAACAGCCACATATGTGAATATAATTCATATCTTAAATACATGCTAGCATTTAAAAGTTTGAGGTTGATAAGATTAAAATTCTTGTAAGAAGCCTCTTTTGCTCAACAAGGGTGCATTAATTTGATCAAAAATACAGTAAAAACAGTAATATTGTAAATGAAAATAACGGTTTTCTATTGAAATATTTTAACATGTTATTTATTCCTATAATGGCAAACCTGAATTTTCAGCAGCCATTACTCAAATCTTCAGTTTTATGTGATCCTTCAGTTAATTCTTATTATTATCAATGTTAAAAACAGTTGTGCTGCTAATAATGTAAACGATTGAAAATATAAATAGAAAAAAATTGAAATCTTTTGTAACGTATGAATGTCTTAACTGTCACTTTTGATCAATTTAATGCATCCTTGCTGAATAAAGGCATTCAATAAATATATAAATAAATAAAAATACTGACTTACTGACCCCCAAGTAATGTATTATACATTAAAAATATTATCTGTGTAAACCAGATAACAATCTACAGTAACAACAATCAGTAACTTATGAGAGTAGAGGAATTTATGCTATTGTTATTTAGACGCCAAGATGCTATGCTACACAACTACAAAAAACATTTTACATTTGTAACATTTTACTCTCAAAACATATGAGTAAGTGTACATTCTGGTTATAGGTTATGTAAAGAGTTAAACTGTGTCTTGCTACTCAACAAGTGCATTGGTATGACAGCATGACTCAACAATGCAACCATTGTTTATGCCGAAATAAATCGAATTATGTATTTATGATGTCTGAAAGTGTCGGGGCCATTAGTGTTGTTTACACATTTTAAAAAACAAAACAATTCCTGACCCAGAGGTCTCTGGAGACGGCAGCATCCTCCCTCTCAACAGCGTGAAGAAATGTTCTAGTCTGACACTCACACACTTTTTGGATGCATTCTGGGTGAAACAATAGGGCACATGACAGATTAATTACTCGCTGATGGTCACAGATGCAATTACAGTGCTCTTCTGCCTATCACAGACGCTTTAGCAAAGGAAATGGAGCTGTTTTTGGCCTGTCACGATTCGGTTGGAGTCTGGGGTGAGGACTGGTGGATTTTGATGGCTTAAATGCGAAAGACTTGGGATGTTGCTCTGGAAGGCAATGGTTCTGCGGCTTATTTTTGTTTACTTGTATGTAAAACACTAGTCCCAAAATGATATGAATGTATGATGTGAATTTACACATGTCCTCACAGATGTAGTTCATCACCTTAACTACTGTATGAACATGTTCTACTCATTTATCACTTAAAAACCTAATAACCCTCTTTTTTGCAAAACATTTTGCCTGAAAAGTGTATTTGTGCTCATTTTAAAGTGTGGTTTAAAGGGATCCTTCACGCAAAAATGAAAATTCTGTCATCATTTGCTCACCCTTGTGTCAGTCCAATTCGTATAAATAACTTTCTTCTGTGAAACACAAAAGGAGACTTCCATAAAATGGAAGTCAATAGGGACCAAAGCACTGGACCCTACTGATACATATACATTTCCTGTGACTGTAAAGGCAAATGTATATATGTAAAAATGTAGAATAAAAGTACCAAATGTGTGTTTGATTGGTGCAAAGGTATAAAGCTTTCCATGCCTATTTTTGTGTATTTTTCAACATCATGGTGATGTGTTATTGGGACTTTTAATGTATAAATTGCATTCTTTCATACCATACTGTATATTTCATTAAAAAAAGGAATTTGTGAAGCACTTGTGAGTTGCATTTTATGTATGAAGAGTGTAGCTAGAATGCAAAGTAATTCCTGGATTAAAGCACCTTTATGGCTTTTAGTACATGTCTGTTAGTTTTGAGATCACCTTATGCTAGCCGTCTTCATCTCTCTCTTGAAGGTTAATTTCCACCTTGTTTTGAGAGACAGAACCATTTTCTGTCCAGCTTGTGACGTCAGATAGAAGAACTCCGGGGAAAGTGGTTCAAAATTAGGTTTTCAAGCCACCAAAGTGCTTTTAAGACACAAACTCAAGATTTTGCTCTCTTGTCAGCACACAGTTTTCTCATTTCCAGAACAGGAAAACTGAACAAAATTAAGCACAAACAAAGCTGAAGAAAATTAGACCTTGAGTACAAAATAAAGCATGTAGGTGGCCAAATGAGCGTTTCTTCATAGACAGTAGGAAAGTGGACCCACTCCTTCAGGATGAAACAAGTATCGATTTTATATTCCAGGAATCATCACCGCTGTGGCCCTGCAGAGCAGCTCTTCGATCCACACACAGCACGTGAGGAAACTCACTCAGAGCCTCTGAGAACTGACCACCGCTTCACACAAAACTTCTACATCCTTAACATCCCTACTTTGTCTATAAAGCCTTTTTACAGTTGCCTTCATCAGCACTGGACACCTGTTGATCTGTCTCTCCAACCATCCATCTATCCATTCATTCAGTGTATGAATTTTACAATAACTTTCAAAGGTCATTGACTTTTTTTTAAAGAAACTGTCTTTTAGTGCCCCTAAATCGATTAGTCAAATATCAACTTTTAAAACAAAACTGATATTTATGATAATTAAATCTAAATTAAAAATCTAAATAATTAAAGTAGCTATGAATCTTTTGAAAACCCTGCTGAAATGTCAGCATACTCTATTGTTCAAAAGTTTGGGGTCGGTAAGATTTTTTAAATGTTTCTTTTTTTTAAATTCTTTCCCCAGATTTTTTAATGTTTCTGATAGAAGTCTCTTATGCTCACCAAGGCTGCATTTATTTGATCAAAAATACAGTAAAAACAGTATTATTCTGAAATATTTTTACAATTTAAAATAATTGTTTTCTATTTTAATATATTGTAAAATATAATTTATTCCTGTTATGGTAAAGCTGAATTTTCAGCATCATTACGCCAGTCTTCAGTGTCACAAAATACGTTTGAATTACTGTATATGTGAGAATGCACTATTAAATATAGTATTTTTCTACTTTTTAAAGAAGTTTTTACACATGAAGGAATGCATAGTAAACAAATGTTTAAAATGATAACACCCACATAAAATGAACACGCTAGTCATATCAGTAGCTGTTTTGATAGCCTCCATGTTCAGATCCCATGACCAGCTGAATACTTTGTCCCAATAATCTCCCTGTTGATGGATACTTTTTCTCATGGAATAATTTAAACTGAACAAAGCTCATCAACTGGTCACTGGGGTTCCTCAGGGATCAGTTCTTGGACCCCCAACGCCTCGTGGAACCATCACAGAGAGGCTCAAAATCACTTTCCAGAACATTCTCGTTCACCGTTCCTGGCTGGTGGAATGATCTTCCCACCCCTATCCGGAATGCTGAATCCCTGACAATTTTCAAGCGACAGCTGAAAACTCATCTCTTTAAACGCTACTTGACTTCATCTTAAAAAAAAAAAAAAATTATTCTTTCTCTTTATTTATTCATTCCCTTTTCTAGCTCGTACTTATTTGAACAATGCCTAAAACTTGGTATTTCAAGCACTTCCTGTGTCTGTTTGCCTCTTTAAGAAGAATCGCTTTATGTATTCCCCAATTGTAAGTCGCTTTGGATAAAAGCGTCTGCAAAATAACTAAATGTAAATGTAAATGTAAATGTAAATGAACAAGGGTGGGCAGACCACCCAAATCTGGAAGTTGATATGAACTTCCTGAGGTCTTCATAGCCATATGTTGGATGTTTTGTTACAAGTTCTGGAGAAGTACCTAATTGCAGCATCTTGAAATGTAAGCTAAAGTAGCTTGGATACGCCGGACGGCATTAATAGGTCAAGTAATAATCTTCTGTTCTTTGTGAGCTGTCAATCTCACACTTAACAATTGTTGCCATGGCGACATGAGGAATTCTCAGTGCAACTCCAGCTGGATATAAGATTGATCAGACTTCACAGATAACACAGGCAGATGGTCTCACACACTTTCTGAACTGCTGTACATACATGCCTGCTGATCCAAGATCTGCGACAACAAGGATCAATATCCAACCTGGACCAATTTTTATTTACCACTTCTGTTCTCCTCTATTAAATGCAGAATACAAATGTGTATCACCTTGCTTCTTGACTGACTGTACTGTACTAAACACTATCATTCACACATTCGATTATGCAGTCCTAATATGCGACTTCTCCAATTGGATCTGACCACAGAGAAATGGCAAAAATGTGTCAGAATTCTCTGGCTCAGACTGTGGATGCATCATACAAACACAAACTGTGTGTTTAGCATTTCTGGAAACCTTGAAATAATTGTTGCAGTTTGGTTTTGCAGATTTACCCTGTGCGCTATTAGAGAAACAATACAAAAAAATTTAATTATGACATCATTTGCTCACCCTCATGATGTTTCCAAACCTCTATGGTTTTTTTTCTTCTGTGGAGCACAGAAAGATGAATTTTTGAAGGATATCTTGGCCATTTTCAAAAGCAAACGAGGACTGGGGTGTCAAGATCCAAAAAAATGACCAAAAAAGCAGCATAAAAGCATCTTGTTCACAATATTCCAAGTCTTCTGAACCCATATGATAGCTTTGGTTCGACAAAAAGACCAAAATTTAGATATTCATGGAAAGCCTTATCTCACTATGAGAGAAGTATCTGAACGAATCGTTATATCTTTTCAATGAATCGCTTTCATATGCAAAACAGTGGCCATATTCTTCAAAAAATCCCCTTTTGTGTTCTACAGAAGAAAGTCATACAGGTTTGTAGCAACATGACATGGTTTAAATCTTATCTTTCAGAACGTTCTCAGTTTGTTTACCTGGGTACTAATAGATCTCAGACTGCGCCTTTGTGTCAGGGTGTCCCTCAGGGGTCAGTTTTGGGACCTGTTCTATTTAGTATTTACATGCTGCCTCTGGGGCAGATTATTCAGAAGTATGGCCTGGGCTATCATTGTTACACGGACGATACCCAGATTTATATTAGCACTCAGCCTGATTCCACTTCTTCCTTTACTAGGCCTGATGCAGAGAGGCTTATTCATGCCTTCATCACATCACAGCTCGATTATTGCAATTCTCTCTTTGGGGGGTTTACCAGCAAGTTCTGTTAAGAGACTGCAATATATTCAAAACTCAGCAGCGCGGGTTTTGACTTATACGTCCTCACGCCATCACATTACCCCAGTGCTCCAGCAACTTCATTGGCTCCCGGTTCAATCACGTATTGATTTTAAAACTCTGATTTTAACATATAAAGCAGTGCATGGGCTGGCTCCAGATTACATTTGTGACTTGGTAATACTTTCCACACCTTCTTGCTCTCTCCGCTCTGCTGGTTGTTTTTCCTTGTATCAGCCTCGTTGTAAATTAAAAACTATGGGGGGGAGGGCTTTTTCCTATAACGCGCCTAAGTTATGGAATGCATTACCTGTGTTTATTAGGAATGCTGCTTCCTTGGATTGTTTTAAGAAACTTCTTAAGACGTACCTTTTTACTGAAGCTTTTAATTTATGACTATTACTATGATTTTATTTTGGATATTTGTAGTTTTGGTTGACTTGTTATTTTGTTTGTACATGTTGTAGCGCTTTGAGTATTAAGAAAGGCGCATTTCAAATAAAATGTATTATTATTATTATTATGACAGTGAATGATGACAGAAACGAGTAATCATGGTAAAAAAAACACTCATAATTCAGATAGGGACCGCATAAATTAATTTCATTCTGTCGTCCAAGAAAAAGCTAATATTGGAAATATTGGCAACTCACCTGTTTTCCAGATGTACTGGCTTCTTTTTGGTGCTTCTGCCCCCAGTGAAAGGGACATTAATGCTACATAAAGGAGGGAAGCCCACAGGGAGAAGAAAAAGGTAATCGCATCCTTCAGAAATGCCATCTTTTGTCAGCTTCTTGGTATCTATCCTGCAGAGAAGAAAAACACAATAGGTAGTAATTTTGTTCTAGAAACTAAGTTAAGACATCTTATGTACAGTTTTATGGAAAATTAAACACCAGATACAAAAATATAACAATATTCATATTTTTTTATTTTCTGGAAAATACTTGCTGCGCAGTTCTGGGTTGTTGTGAAGTGGTTTCTTATTGGCAAAAGTCTGTAACATTTTGGTTTCTAGTCTCTCCTTCAATCTTAGTATATGAGATTTTATCCATCAATCAGCTGATCATGTGGAAAAGTAATAGAACACATCCTACAATTCATCCTACAATTTAGGGTATGTTTAATGTCCATTGATGATAATTATATTTTTTTCTAACAATTGTTATCAGAAATATCACATTTATCCATCAAGAGAAAGCATATTAGACACTGACAGAAATATTTTGCTTGAAATTGCCTTAATGTCTCTTAGGTATTGCAGTGTCCATTTGTTAAACAACTTGTTATTTTGATTTCATGACTTAATAATGAATAAAAAATGTTAACTTCAATATATGTTAAATTGTGAAATTGCAACCAGCATCATGTGATGTTATTTTCTTCTGGTAGAAATTTTAAACACATTATTGCAAATGTCCTCTAATTGAGCGTCATCCATGTTGGGTATATTGTTATGGTTTTCAATGTCTTTATGATTTTAATTCAAATTTGAGGTTACCCTGATCACGAAAATAACACTGGAGGTTGAAATTCTCAGTCAAAAAGGTGAAATCTCCAAAATGATCATGTAATATGCAATAATATGTAAAAATGCTTTTATACAAAATCCTTCCTTGTCTACCACACAATAGAACAAAGTGCTTCAGCTTCTATTATATATCTGCAGTACTAATTAACTTCCAGCCACAGATTCAGAAGTGTTTCATTACCTAGATACCTAGATGATGGTTTAAAATCTCTGTATAGAAGTTTTAGCACAATCAATCGGAAGAAGTGAGAAATATAGGATCTGAGTCTCTTGAAGGGAATTCATTGACGTTTGTTAGAGCTGACTGGATGAAGTGTGCGCTCTGTTTGAGGAGAACATTTAAAGAGATGAACGGGACACTTTCTACACAAAGAGCCGTGGCTGATTCCACTCAGCTAAATTATGTCTGCCACGTTCCAGCCATGTCAAATCTGTTACTTAGGAGAGAGAAGAGGAGGGAAATAGAGAACAGACAAAAGGTGATAAAAAGCAGGAGAGGTAGAGACAAAATACTGTATAGTGACAGAGAGAGAGCAGACTCTAGCCACCACCTCAGGAGGTTCTGCAGCGGATGCCGCCACCTCTGGAGGTTCTGCAGTGGAAGCTACCACTTCTGGAGGCACTGGATTGAATCCATGGACAGGAGAGGCCTTTGAAGCCGACTCATGGATAGGAAAGGCCTCAGGAGCAGATTCATGGATAGGAGAGGCAGATTCATAGACAGCAGAGGCCTCTGAGGCAGACTCGTGGACAGAAGAGGCCTCAGGAGCAGACTCGTGGACAGGAGAGGTAAACTAAGATCATGAATACAAAGCAAAAGACATGAACACCAACACAACCCAAAACAAACCCTGACACAAATAGAAAACCATTATTTTAAAATGTAATAATATTTTACAATATTACTTTTTACCTTTTGATTAAATAAGCCTTGCTGTATGTACAATATACATATAATAATGATGTGACGTCCAATCACGATAGTTTTGAGGTGAGAATTAATTAATGATAAAGGATTATTTAATCTCTTAAAATTAAACACCAACTGCACATTGCACAAAACACCACTTGATTGTGATTTTACTGAATGTTCACTTGCTGTAATGGTCTGCAAGCTCTCATTTCTGCTTCCGAGACTCTTTACTAGCCTCGTGGCCATTAGCTACTCAGCTCCATAACTTCCCATTCTATTTCCCCTGATGTTTCTGAGAGATAATTCTTAATTTTTCTCCACATCTGTCTCTTTCCTTTGCCATAATCCCCATAACACTCCAATTTCCATCCAAAAATGTAAATCACGTTCCATTCAGCAGTACTACATAACACTGACTGGATCTGCATCAAATGTTTCGTTGGCTGCTTTGGCTTTGTCATATAGTTTGAAAAGCCTGTCACAACTGAAGTGAGCTTAAAGACACACAGTTCTCCGCTCCATTTCTCCAAGTGCTGTTATCTTAGAATTCCTTGCTCGTTTCATCGTAAGACTGTAGATTGACGCATAGCATTAAACATGTCTGTTAGTAGCACTGACCGGAGACCGGAGAGTAATTACAAAGCTAATCAGTTTCGACAGGACTCCATTCACTCATGGGCTCTCACACATGTGCAGACTCCAATGCATCCGCACACACACACAAAGTAGAAATAGGGATCTACAAATGACTGCCTGATTAAAACACTCGTTTTTCAAGAAGGCCGGATTGATTTGAGGAATTGCGGAGCTGAGGAATTCACTGAAAATTTAATTAAATAGTTCGTTTGGCTGATTAAACGGGTGCATCCTTTTTTATTAAACCTAGAAATCTTCAGCTCTGTTTTTGAGGGTCGAGAGGTTGTAAAGAATATAATAATGAACACATTTATCTTAATCTCCAGCATAAAGGTATCATTAGGCCCCCAGGAAACACACAAACACCCCCTTCCTAATAGGTCTATTCTAGGCGGTCTGTTTCAAGGTAAGCTGTTTAATATATATGCATGCATTTAGAAGGCTTTTTCAAGCTTTAATCATAGCAACAACAAGCACACTCATTTCCACAGCAATTTTCAGGTGGGTTTGCAGGACGTCTCACCCCCTTGAAATCACTTTTCACCCATTAGAAGTGCAATGACATTTTCATAATGCCAGCCTTGGAATGGTTTCTCATTTAAAACATTTAACTCTGTGTTAAAATTCACCCTTCCTTCATAACATCTCCCACGCTTGAGATTTTAGAGTTGACTCAAATTTTCACGCTTCAGGTGAGGAGGAACTCAGGTATCCAAGTTAAATGCCAACACGACTCACCTTTGTTTAACCTTTGCTTCAGCAGTATTGTAGTAATTAACCTAGAGGACAACAGAGCTAATCTTGCGTTATTGCAGCGGCTGCTCTCACAGATGTTTCCACTTTATAAATCGGAGATCTTATTTTCTCTATCAGAATAATTAATGTACAAATGCATAGGTTGCATTAATGAAGGGAGAACAACTTCAAGAAGATCCACGGGCCTGTACTTTCAAGTGACGATCGTTTGGCATTTAACAATGCTCTTTCACACAATGCAAACATATTGACTTTGTATTGAATTGCACTGTTAAAAGAAAGATTTTGTAGCACATGGTTCATGATGCTAGTTTTTAGTCTGGAAACACTCATGAGATATTCTGTTGCTATTATATTTTTAAATGTGCAGTGTTTATGCAATTATACGTCCAGATCAGTTCGAAACTTTGATAATTACTTTACTGTTCAAATGTTTGGGGTCATTATGGAAGGTTTTGATGTATGAAAAATAGAGTAAAAACAGAAAAAATGTGATACATTTTTACAATTTAAAATAATTGTTTTATATATTTTTTTAAATATAATTTCTTCTTGTGAAGGCAAAACTGAATTTTTAGCAGTCATTACTCTAGTCTTTTAGTGTCACACGATCCTCCAGAAATCATTCTAATATGCTGATTTGCTGCTCAATAAATATTATATTTTAATATTTATAAAAATAAATAATAGTATAAAAAAATTCTCTAGTTCACTTGATATGGTGCTTCTGTGTGTCCGTTTGTAATTATGCGCATCAATTTCATGTTTTACCCTGTAAAAAGAGTATCTCAGAGCCTTTGGCATGAGTCATAACTGGACAGATCAGGTAACAGGGCTCGACAGCTAATTGTATGCAGTGCTCAGTGACAAACTGACCTTCCCTGCTGCTGAGTCAATTACAGATCAATTAGGACACAGACCCTGCTGTGGCCCTGAGCTCTGCAGCAGGAAGCATATGGCAGCTATGTGCAGCCAAACCAGCTCCGGCTCGGTAGGAAACTGTCGCACATACACTTATGAACCTAAGTGGAAATGAAATAATCAATAAAAATGTAGTTTCTATAGGGTTCAAATGAGAGCTGTGCGGAGCTGCTGGATTGAACATCTGTTCTTGTAATTTCTTTGGTGGCTGGAGACAGCTAGGTCTTAAATAGGATGAGGTGTAGACCTATAATTGGTAAAGTGTATGGAAAACAGAGCGAGTGCAATTACAGATACGTCCAAGAGCTTTGAAATTGGCTTTCAGGCTTCAATGCAGTCCACTACATAAATGAAAGTTCAGCGTCCAAACATTGCATTCACTAGGCACCAAATGCAGGTAAAATTTGGTGACTATTTCACAGATACTTTCTTTTAATAGAAACTGCAACATAATACATGGTTTAATTAAAATGGATTAATTGATAGTCTAACACACTTGTGCACCTTCTAACAACATTTATCGCAGAGAAAATAATCTAAAAACATTTATTCATTTATTCAGTAGTAACGTCATATTTTATACCATTAATAATAAATAAACAACATTAATATTAATAATAATAACTATTATTATAATAATTTTTATTATTATTGTCAGCACCATTGTAGTTGACATAATCAATTTATAATAAAAGAAAAACAATCTACTAAAGGAAACATGACAGACTTCCAACAACAACAAAAACAATAATGTTATTATTATTATTATTATTATTGTTGTTGTTGTTGTTGTTGTTGTTGTTGTTGTTGTTAAATGGCACAAGAATTGCCTGACTGCTTTAAGACCAAACAGAAGAATCTGCCAGCCGGTCGCATTACAAGCAAACAAAGTAAGTGATTAAACCACCACCATGAAAATATGAGGAACAAAATCATATGTCAGATATAGTTTCAGTTGAGATCTCATATATAAAGCTGCGAGTGACATGCACTGGAGAAAACAGTGGAATAATTGCATTGCCTAAAGGATGAAAATATAGCTTTTATATTAAAAATAATGTAAAATACAATTTTGTGGCCAGTAAGGAAGATTTATGGCCATTAAATGCACCCTCCATTGGCCAGTGCGGCAAACATTTTATATTGGACCTTGTGTGAGTGCATCAAAAACTAAGGATCTATGCCTTCTCCTACAGCTGAGATGAAATCAAACTGCCACGTTGAGGACCTCTCAGTGACAGCATCCATCATTCAATATCTCAACATCTGACAAACGGCAAAGACTTATGGCAGTAAAACTCAAGACACAGAGGAAGAGAGAGAGAGTCTATTAGTCTTTGAGCTAATTTTCACACAGATTGAAATACTGTTGTTTTTATGTGTGCCACACTAATGAGAGTTTCTGCATAAAAAACAGAGCGGGAAGTGGGTTTCAAAGTGCTTCACTTAAAGCAAACTTAACATGTTTTTGAGTTGTCTTTGATTGTCTTTTCTTTCATCTGTTCTTCATAGTCCCACTGTGATTCTTAGCCGTGAGGCCTGAAAACTGGGCTCAGGATCTTTGAGAGCTGGAATCACAGTTTCAACTCTCATTTGAAACAACAGAGAGAAATGCTCAGACAAATGTCGACACTTCAACCTCGTTTTTATAAAGCTTTCTTGCTTTATCTGTGAACGCTGCGGGTTTATGAAAGATTAGACAGTGAGCTAGCAGTGTTAGATTGGGAAGTGGTCCTTCAGGTATAGTGACAATTAAAATCAAATCAAATCAAATATTTTAAGAAATAAAAATATATTTACAATATTAACGGCTAGTGTGATGCCCCATTATTCCCATTAACGTGCGTTGGGTTGTCTGGAATTGACTGAATTGTTGCTTCTAAAGAAACCCTCAGTACTGGTGTGGACACTGTATCCTGCCAAACTTCTGATGCCTTTGACGCTTTGAAGGGCCAGACAGGACCAGCTGCTGTCAGTCCTTTGATGCCTCTATACTTCATCACTGCAGGATCATCTCTAAAGTTCTCAGACTCTAGCACAACTTCACTTGTTTCACAAAGTCCTGGACCTCTCCATCGGACGTTCCACAGCAGTATTTTGAGATCAAACAGCAGAATGTTGCTGTCTAGTATTCTGGTTTGTAACATTCAATTAGAATGACAGAAAAAATACAACTTTAGGATAGGACAGAGGCAACTTCTAGATGTGCATGTTCCACACTAGATTCATCAGTCTGATGAAACTCAGGTTAGGAACCTCAAAGGCATTTCTCAGATAAACTGTCAAAAATTAAAATACGGTGCAAAAATACCTTGACAAATACACCAACTTCTTCTGGGGTACCTTATCTACCATATTATATATATATATATATATATATATGAACTGAGAATTGTCTACATGGTAAATGAGCAATGTGATGCAAAGAAAATTTCTTCCATTATAATCAAGAAAACGGTCTATACTGCAAGCAGCACTACATATACTCAATGCATGCAATTACATAAACTGAAAAAAAGAAATGCTTAATATTAAAAACAGGTGCTAATATGCAGATAGAAGGTACAAATTTTGTATATATGATGTAAATGAAAAAAAATACTTTTGTTGCTTTTAAAAAATAACTATGTTGTAGAATCATTTTAGAGTCACTTTCTGTGTCTTTGTTTCAATAAAGCATTTATTATTATTTACTCTTACACCATTAGAGTATCCTAGTAAGAAATCAACTGAAGCAAACAGAAATGTCAAACACACTCACTCTACACCTCTTCAGATGTGTCTACTGTAAATCATACTCACTCAACATCAATTTATTTTTGCACAGCAGATGCTGAGACTTTCTCATATGATGCTTGATACCAGGAACCTTCAAGTGTGTAGCAAATCAAATCAGTGATCAAATAAACCAAAAGACTGGAGAAGCACAAACGTCTCAGGTTACGTATGTAACCCTAGTTCCTCGAGGGAACGAGACGCTGCGTCGGAAACGCTAGGGGGAACGCCCTTCAGCGTGACGGGCTCTGAACCTCGTGTGTAATCAGACCAATAGATGGGCGAGACGTCACGGCGGGTGACGTAATGACCAATAACACTCATCGATGGGCTTCAGTCCCCTGACTGCACTCGTCTTTACAGCAAACATGGGATTTATTGTTTAACACATCTGTCATACTTTCTCACATAAAGCGTGTACCTGTAATGAAAGTGACAGCGCATTCAAGATATGCTTTTATCAGTATCTGGGTTCCCTGAGAATCAAATCCACAACCAGTGCTGCCAAAATGCTACCAGAACATTTAGCCTTTTTCACTGCTACTTTCGATTCATCAGACAATTATTAGTAACCACAAAAATGAGGAACATAATTATCCCCAGAAAGTGCACAACTATCTTCGCTTTTCTTCAAAATGGTCATTTAGAGTCTTTCCCCACATATGTGAAATACTATCTGCTGACTGATGACCTAACTGTCTGCTATTAAAATGTTTTGATCCATAGTATAAGTCAAGCCTGTTTTTAAATAAGTGCAATTTTCAGTCATTTATACGACTGTGTACGAAGGCGGCTTGTATTGTGTGCTTTATATGATGAAGAGTAATCTTAGTTGCAAGGGTCATGTTTTTGGCAGGCGGCAGTTTTCCGCGGTCTGTGTCTGTTTGGATTATTTAGAGCATGTCTATCTGGACCACAATGACCACTTGGCCTCTGTTTAGTGAGATGCTGAGGGCGACCCAACAGTATTAATTATTCAATCATGGGCTTTTCATAATTAAACTGGAGAAGCAGTCTGCATTGAGTTTGTGGAGTTTTCATGTGGAATATATGTGTGTGCATGAGCGTATGCTTTGGTTTACACTGGATCCTCTGCAGGCTGAGCGTCTTAATGAGGTTAATTAGCAGATTTAAAGATATGATACAGACAGAAGCGCGTGTGAATAGCAATGAGCGCTCCAGCACTCCATGTTTGGACTGATTTCTGTGGAGAGGAAACAACACAGTCGTACTCGGTCTCACAAACACGCATGCACAGACACTTTAGACTCTTTTATACACCCATTTCAAGTGGGAATTTACTATATTTTCCCTCAAAACTTCATCTGACTCTCCTTTCCCAAACCAAATCAATGCTTTTCCCAGTGGAGAACTGTAGTTGGGAAAAGCTTCTGAAATATAACCGTAATTATAATTATATCCATTAATTACTGAACGGAACAACTGAAACAACGGAACAACATGGCAGCACACTCAACATTAAATACAACAGCACAACTGAAATCATTTCTTGACAATAACAGCATAAATGCTTCCTCTGTGATCAAAAATAAACTCATTTACTTTCAAATGCACTTTTAAATTGTTAAAAGACCAGTGTGCATATGTTAGGTGGTGTGCCTGACCCCTTTATTTAAAAGCAATTAACATAATTACCCCAGCAAAACCTTGATTACTAAGTGCCCCCAACTACTGTACCCATTCATATAAATTATGAAAACAATAGCATTAATTATGAATCACGCTCTGGGCTTTAATCATTCACATCACACTCTGGTCCACATCACACACTCCTTCAATCTTCCGTCAATAATGTGCACTTGTAACACGGGAATAACATGTTCATGCCACACATTGCAGTCTTCTCTCACAATGGATCTGAACAAAGCACCGATGGGCCCATTCCAAATGCATGACCCTCAGAGCCATAAAATGGACACACAAATATTTTATGGCCGTATAGATGGATACACACGCAAATCAGTCACAACATAGATCTGTCAAAGTGACAGCGAGATTCCAGCCGGGGTGAAAAGAAAGGGAAGTGACAAAGGAAGAACGGAGCACAAAGGGAGACATGGAGGAAAAAAGAAGAACAGAGATGGAGATAATGTTAAAGAGGACAAAAATTAAACAATGAGACAAAAATGTAATAGATAGATAGATAGATAGATAGAAAGAAAGAAAGAGAGGGATGAAAGCAGATAAAAAATTAGTTTGAGGGAGGTGACCCTGAAAATTAGAGCCATTAGAAGCCCATCTGTGAAGACCACAGGTAAAACTTCGCCTGCTTTAACCTTAGTGGAAATTCAATTAAAAGCAGGGCAGGAAAAGACAGCAGCCATATGTCTCATGCTCAGATGAGTTCTCCTTACACTTCAGCATGAAGTCATGGGTAGACTGATACACCAACTCTTGAAACCAAAACACCTGCTTTTCACTTCTGTTTAAAACTTAAACAACATGAAGAGATGTGGGTGGATTGCCATCAAGGTCACATTACACACACAGATACATGTCTTCAGAAGTGTATAGAAACATCCGTTTATCTCTGCCTGCTGTTTTTGTCACTTTCTCCTTCAGTCTCAAAGGAGGGAGGCTTTATCGGCTCACTAAATTAGTCTATTGACTGCCTGATGAGCTTGAGAGAAACTTCCTGACTGCCTAAAACAACCTGAAACTGACAGTCATAGTATTAAAAAAAAACACAATGAAGATCTATTCAATTCTCAATTATTTCTCCCAGACACAACTGAGAGCAAATTTTCATTAAAGGTGAAGTATGTAATTCCTGTGTCACTAGCAAAAAATAATGACTGTTTTCAGACAAGTTTCCATGAACACTTACTCTAAAACAGTCAGTCCTGCAACCAAACGCACAATATTAGTTGACTGAAAGTTGTGGCATCAAGCGAATCAGACACTCAAATAAACAGTGTAATGTTTGAAAGCACCACTGAATCACAGTGTTTGCAAGATTTGGAGAACTGTACAGACAAATGGCTTGCTTTAGATTATTCTTTACATTAATTTGGAATAAGAAAACATAATTTTACATCACACAACATTAACAAAAAATGACACATCACATTTGCAATTTTTTACTCTGAGACAGTAATCTCACATGCGAGTTTCAGAAGAGATCTCAACAGTGTCACAAATGCTTCAGATTTGCAGAAAGTCAGAGATCTCCATATGAACTACCAACAACTTATCCGAGCTATATAGCCTACATTCATCTCATAACTTTATACTCTTACTACAGTATATGACAATAATTGTCTAATTTATGTCCCCTAAAGCATTTTAAAACAAACATCTAAGACAAAGTTGATACTTTAAAGAACCATATAACTGAAGCTATAAAAGAGCAGCCTTGAGCAAAAAAATGAGAAATATACAGACTTATACAGTAAAAGAGAGTCTCATTGAAAAGGTTGTAGATTATCATCCATCAAAAATGTCAAACATCTAAACATGCATCTCACACCCACACACACACACACACACACACACACACACACAGACACACACAGCCTTACCTGTCTGTCCTCCAGCTTCCTGTGAGTTCTTCAGCCTGTGAGATGTGAGCAGAAGAAGGGAAGTGAAAAGGAGGATGACAGGGAGCTGAAAGAGAAAGATAACAAAAAGGAGGATGGAGAAAAAGTGTCAAATAATGAGGAAGAGCAAAAAAAAGAGCGCGAGAGAATGACTGATTAATGTGCGTGAAAGACAGATAGAGAATATTATCCCAGTGGGCAGCCCTTGCTGAAGATAAAGTGGCAGAGAGGAGAGAGAGACAGAGAGGTGGGATTGTGTGTGGTGTACAGACACTGGCAGCACTAGCTATCTCTCTCTCGCTCGCTCGTTCGCTCTCTCCCTCTCTCTCTCTCTCTTTCACTCTGCCAACACTCAACTCCCCCTCCACCCCTTCCTCAATCTCATTGTCAAATAATGGATCGGCATTCAAAGCATACCGGACCAGGTTCTAAAGAGTTTAACACTATGATAATCTCATACATATTATCAGATCACAAACGTTTTTTTTGTTAGAATTTGTACAGAAGATGTTGCTAATCTCCTTTAATATCAAAATCACATCCTTAGCGGTGCTAAGTCAAGCTTTACTAATGCTCATAGTTTGGGGTTAATGGTGTTAATGTTAAGTATTAACCTTACTCATCCTGCAATGTTTACACCACAAAAATGTATGATATGGATAATGGATGATCCATCCATCCATCCATGATCTATCTCTCTATCTATCTATCGTTGTGTATTTTCAGACACCTAGTGTAATCTAGGTGTAAATATTTGCTGTGACAGTGATTCACTTGGATTATTATCACAAATTATGTGATGAATCCTGCAGTTCATTTGGTTCAAATTTATTTCGTAATTTGTTAAAAAAAATGTTGCAAACACAAATGTAACCGGAGGGACAAATTACACCACAATGGAATGTTATTACAAACAATACACCAGATTGTACATATACAGACCCCAAAAAAACAATAATAATGAAATTATTTCATTTATTATTATTATTATTCATAAATTGGATAAGAAATAAATATGTAATGCATCAGATGTTCTTATTACTCATTTGTAAATTCTGTAATGGATGCATTTAAGTTTCTGTGTCATGTCAATATTGATTTTTCACCCCTACAGTGGACTTGAAAAACACTCATGAAGAGATCCTGATTCATATCTATATTCTGTACCACAAGCATCCTTATCACTGCCATGTGAAGTGTAAAACCCATCTGCTGGGAGCTTGTCATGCACATGCCAGAACAGTTGCTTATTTCATTCAAATCTCAGAAGGCAAACTCGACAAGGACTGACAAGAAATTATAAAAGTGACTGCTGGCATGCACTTATGGATATGCGCTTACACATCAGTTCCAAGACAATGTTATCTTTAAGTTCCACTTGATGAATGATTGTCTCTCTCAACACTCTTCTAAAGCAGGGATGACCTTAAGATGAACAGCGTTATGAATCTGTTTATCTCACATCACAGCGTCATGTTTGATCAGGCCTGCTGGTGATTATACCGTCTTTATGTAACTCAGAATGTTGTCAGGGAATCGTGCATTTCTCTTACCCAGAACTTCAGACGGACCTTTGCGCATCCATGTGTATCCATGACAACGACACCCTGGAGGTGATGAATTCAGACTAAAGGGCAGAACCCAGAGGCCAAAAAAATTATAATGTAAGAATGTGAGATTCGAAATCCAGTAACAGCTTTTTGCGTACAAGATTACATCTTAGAAACCATCACAGAAAGATTAGTCACGGCTGCTCTTTATCCAGGCACATTAATAAACTCTCTCTCTCTCTCTCTCTGAAGTAGCCTATCAACTGCTGTTTCTGTTTCTCACCTTGACTGACTGTCAATGTTTTTGTGGACTGCATACATAAAAAACAAATACATGAAAACAAATATTTTGATTATAATACTATACTAAAAATGGATAAATATTTTAAATACTTTTGCTTATTGTTATCGTATAGCATATAGTCTACATAGAAAATACCAACCCAGTCTCATGGCAAATACGTACCTGGGGGCACATTTTTGCAAGACGCGAAATACGTACCAATAAGTACATATCACTGCAGTTTCCAAAAAAATGAACACCAGAGGCAGTAACACTCCGACACCTTTTAAATTATTTTCACACGGAGTATGATTTACAGAGTTTCGATTAATAAAGCGTAATTTTCGCACAATTACTTGAAGAGTATTATGTTGTGACTTCAAAACATTTTTAATATACTGGGAGATTTGAAAACTGATGCTTTTGATTATTAGCACCGCACATATCCAGCTTCATATCAAAGGGTTTTCACAGACGATAGGTTTGTTCTGTAGCTCACGGCGTACGGAGACGTACTTGAGAGGCGAGGAGCACCGATTCGAATCCCGTTTAACTACGGTTCAACAAAACAGTTCAAATCTGCTTATAAGGAAGTTAAAATGGCACGGTTGCATCAAAAAATATGTTTTTATATCAGTTTTGCATTTGTTAACACTATCGGGTAGGTTTAGGGTTGGGTTTGGTGTAGGGCATATTTCCAACACGATAGAGCATTAACTTTTAGCGACAGTCCCCGGATATTTGAATTCTGAATCGCCGCAATACGATCCAACACGATAGAGCATTAACTTTTAGCGACAGTCCCCGGATATTTGAATTCTGAATCGCCGCAATACGTACCTGAAGAAACGTAATAAAAACACAGCAATACGTACCTATATCAACGTAATAAAAACGTGCCAGGGTTGACGTATTTAACCCGTGTTTTAGCGCCACTCAGTGGACATTTCTCTTTGAAACTGCGGCGAAACGTGCAGTAAGGTACGTAAAAACGGTGTTGCAGAAAAGGTACGTATTTTTATGAGACTGGGTTGGAAAATACACACTCTCTCCCTCTCTCTCACACACACAAACTTATATTAATATTATACTATAACTAAATCCATTATTTTATATACTTTTGATTATTGTTACTGTATACATATACATATATTGCAGTCTTATTGACTTTGTCATTAAGTTTCAGCTTACCTTCATTTCACACAGGTGTCCTAACAGAGAAACCACAGATGTATTTTCTCACATTTACTGTGTGCAAGTTATTTTTGTCTTCATTTTTTGCAACAGCGTCCTCGTGTGGTGGATATGCAATATAACTGGCAACATATATTCAAAAGCTAACTTTTTACAATGCATGTTGACGCTATATGTGTGTATTTGACAAAATTAAACTGTTTTCCGATTCAAGTGAGACGGAAGAAGTTTACAGACTCTTAGGCTGAGGATTCTTACTTTAAATGATTGGGTTTTGCGCTATCGCGCATCAATGCCATATAAGTCTCTGTTTGATAGAAGTGAGTTAAACGGTGTTGACGTCAGAGGAAGTGTGTAGCTCATTTTTATTGTGGACTCTAGCCTGTCCACTCTGTTCCGCCGCTTTCACTACTGTGCTTACCACGAGATCAGCGTATTTCATAATACAAAGAAAATTATTTTCAAATAATTGTTCTTTTTAAATATATATTAATGTAATTTTTTTTATTAATATACAATAAATGCATGTGAATTTCTTAGATGCTTTGCTTCACATTTTTCTTGTGTAGTCAATTTACAAAAGTTTAAAGAACTATGACTGTGTTATATAAAATATAACACTTGATTACTTAGCACTTAATGTTTCTGATATTTCTTATTTGACGAATGATGTATAATTTTAATAATGTATAATTTAACCACTATTTAAAACAGAATATGATATGACATGGTATGATATATAGTGCCCAAATAAAGTTTGAAAGTTCTGCATAGCTGTGGAGCTGATCAATGTAACCAATCAGAAGTCCAGCCGAGCAGCACGTGACTTTACTCGGAAGAGCAAGCAGAGTGGACAGTCTGTTTTTCAGGAAAACATCTTTGTCTCAGAGAGCAGGGGAAAAAAGTGGAAAAGCAACAGATCCGAGGGGCGTCTTATGTTGTCGAATAAAATCTGAATCGTCTCTCAGGATAAGCTGTGCTGAAGGGGATGCTGGGGGTGTCAGAGATGACGGGCAGGTACGATGTTTTATTTTTAATTGTTGTTACGGAGAAATCTCCAGTCAAAGATGCATCAGATATCTGCAGTTGTATTAAATAATTTATTACCCTTATTCTCATTTTTTTTTCACCCAACTGATTTACTGTTTACTGCCTAACTGCTAGTGTTAAGTATTTGTTTATTATTGAGAGAATAACAATAATATCGTGGATTGCTAGATGAGGGCGGATGCTAAGCTAATTAACCTTCCTAGTGGAGTTTTCCTGGGACACACACACACACACACACACACACACACACACGTCTGGTCAGCTATCCTTGTGGGGACTCTCCATAGGCGTAATGGTTTTTCTACTGTACAGACCGTATATTCTATTGCCCTACACCAACCCTACTCCTAAACCTACCCCTCACAGGAAACTTTCTGCATTTTTAGATTTTCAAAAAACTTCATTCTGTATGATTTATAAGCTTTTGTACCCGTGGGGACCACAATTTAGGTCCCCACCGTGACACGAGTCCCCATGAGTCTGTGTGTAGTCAGGTTTAAGTCCCCACCAGGATATATAAACCTGTACACACACACACACACACACACACAAACACAAACAACTGGAAAGACATTCAACACACCATAAGTGTTTAGATAAGCCCTGTCATACTGTAGTTAACTACCTGTATAATAAGTCTTAGATAAATGTAACTAAATACAATATTTTTTTCTGGAAAACTGTGCTCCTCTTCCATTCCAAACTGATTCGCTGATGTTTTGTGTAGTCTGTGCTGTTGGGAGACATTCCTGAGCTAGATGCTCCCACACACTGTCAGATCCTCAGGGAAATGTGGATATAATCTGCTTCCTGAGATGTTAAGCTCCTTAAAACTCACAATTATCATGTTAGAGATGAAATCAATGTAGAATTTTAAGACACGACCCCATACGGTTTCACTGCTACAAAATATACACTACTGTTGAAAACTGTGGAGTCAGTAACATTTTATTTATTTATTTGGAAATAAATGAATATTTTTATTCAGCAAGGAGGCATTCAATTGATCAAAAGTGATTTCTTGATTCACAGTTGATGGAAATGTATAATTCACAGTTGAAAGGCATTTATCATTTTACAAAAGATTACTATTTCAGATAAATGCTGTTCCTTTGAATGTAATAATAATAATAATAATACATATTTATTGAGCAGCAAATCAGCATATTAGAATGATTTCCGAAGGATCATGTGATACTGAAGACTGGAGTAATAATGCAGAAAATTCAGCTTCGCATCACAGGAATAAATTACATTTGAAAATCAATTCAAATAGAAAGCAGTTATTTCAAATTGAAATAATATTTCACAGTATTACTGTTTTCCTGTATTTGTGATCAAATAAATGCAGCCTTGGTGAGCATAAGAAACTTATAGATTATGTATCATAGACTCCACACTTTTGAGTGTGATTATGTAAATATGAGATTCTGTGTAATATTCAGATTTTCAGTATTTTGATAAATATTTACTAGCATGGCAATGGGGTTCTAAAGTCTTAAGAACGCTGGTGAAAACAATATTCTGATAGAAAAAAATTTTTTTTAACTACATTTGGAGTGAAAAGTTCCATTTTAAAAAATTAACATTACGCCAATTGACAGTGAAATTATTTTTTATATGGTTTGTTCAGGTTTTCAAACTTTAATACCACATTGTATATGCTTCCTAAATGGATGTTGTCATCCTACTAACAGACACACATGCTGTGTTACAGACATAAGCAAGCCTTCAGCGTGCGCACACACACACACACACACAGACAGATGGCACAGCTCCCACTTCCTCACACTGCAGTGTGAGACCTCAACTGTTGCTCTGTGAGCTCTTGCATATGATAAGAACCGACATAAACAATCTCCATCTCTCAAACACACAAATGATCTATTTATAGATCTGCAGTGTGTTAGTACATAAGCAGATCTTCTCTGCTCAACCTCACTTCACCATATTATGGAACACAGCCTTAGAATCATCTGTCTGCTATAACGCCATGACAGCGGTGAAGGGAATGAGGGGAAGTTGTAAAGACGCCCCATCCCCTAGTAGCCACATCACCTGTGATGTCATAGGGGAGAAATGTCTGTGCAGGGAATCACTGAGTCATTTGAGATCACGGCTGGCCATGTAACTAACCACAGGCCACTCCAGGCTAATTCTGTTTGTGTGATGTAAACATTGGTTGCCATCTTGCCTGGTCACTCTTAAATGGAGTAACTTAATATCTTGCAAAGTGCCAGACAGACTACATGGGATTTTTGAATAGAGAAACATCACCTTGAATTACTTTCAAGAGTAGGATGGCAAATGGCAGTACTATAAGATACTGATATTGATGATATTTAATTATATTAAATGAGACACATGCACAACTGAGGAAATTAAATGAGGGTTTGTTTTACACTGTTTATTCAGAATTGAATCCAAAAATGTGTATTAAACTTTGGCTCAGTTCTCTTTATTTTCTAAAGCAATGCCGGTAATTGCAAAATGAGGAATTGAAGATTCAGTATGATTTTTAAATGTTTTTGAAAGAAGTCTCTTATGCTCACCAAGGCTGCATTTATTTGATCAAAAATACAGTAAAAACAGTAATATTGTGAAATATTAAAAGAACAGCTTTTTTTGGTCAATTTAATGCATTCTTGCTAAAGAAACGTAATATAATTGACCCTTGTGTATACTTTTTTTTTTTTTTTAACCATAGATAAACCAAAGCTGGCTCGTAATGCCATGTTACATCTATAAGCTCATGGTAACTGGCTGCTAGTCATTTCTCTTGACTTTGATCTGTTTCTAACAGCAACATGGCCAATGCCCTGGCAAACGCCGCGTGTGAACGGTGTAAAAGCGGATTTGCCCCAGCAGAGAAGATCGTCAACAGCAACGGCGAGCTGTATCACGAACAGTGCTTTGTCTGTGCCCAGTGTTTCCAGCAGTTTCCTGAAGGGCTCTTTTATGAGGTACTTGCATTAAACCTGTCATGTCGCATTTAATCTTGAAGCCTAGTGTTTAAAAGGGTGATACCATAGATTCATTTTCTTTTTGTTTTTCAGTAAATTATAGGAAGACCCTGAGGTCCACTTAGTTAGATTTATTTAGTAATGTACATGAAATATAATAATTAACACAATAATTCTGTTTAAATTATACACAACACTTTGTGTATATTTATATACATACATTCATGACCCTTTTCCACCCTCTCTGATGCTTAGAATTAAATTTACAGTACCTGAGCGCTTCAGAGCAACCTTTTTTTTTAGATAAATATTTTTTTAAACTGGTTGAAGTGTTGAGTTCTGGAAGTTACAGTATGTTTTGTCAGCAGTTGATTGACTTTGAGATGTATTCCCATTGGAGCTGATGTTATGTTTGATTGTCCTCCCTTCTGTCCATAGTTTGAGGGAAGGAAATACTGTGAGCATGATTTCCAGATGTTGTTTGCTCCCTGTTGTCACCAGTGTGGTAAGAGACGCACAAACATATGAACAGGTGATGTTATTGACTGTGCTAATTGTGAATTGTGTCCCTCATATTCCCACAGGAGAGTTTATAATTGGGCGTGTGATTAAGGCCATGAATAACAGCTGGCACCCTGACTGTTTCTGCTGTGTTATCTGCCAAGCCGTGCTCGCCGATGTTGGATTCGTCAAGAACGCCGGCCGGTGAGTTTACAGCCAATGAGGGGTGACCGTGAACATGTGACTGACAGACTGCATACGTTCGGTTGGTCTATGATCAGCTTTTATTGTTCTCATAAGCAATTCTGATTCTTAAAGGGGTCATATGATGCTTTTTTAAAGATCATTATTTTGTGTATTTGGTGTAACAGAATTTTTTAAGTCCTAGGCTGCAAACCAGAATCATACATTGAGATGTTCTTTAGCTCAACTGGTTGCATATGGGACCAACTGTAAATACGAATGAACAGGAAATGGGTCACCATCCAAGTGTTCTGATTGGCTGATATGCACATGTCTGTGTTTTCCAGCCATCTCTGCCGTCCGTGTCATAACCGTGAGAAAGCTCGGGGCCTCGGGAAGTATATCTGTCAGAAGTGTCACGCCATCATTGAGGAACAGCCCCTCATTTTCAAAAATGACCCCTACCATCCCGACCACTTCAACTGCAGTAACTGCGGGTCAGTACAGCACTAAGTGATTTCATCTGCTGTTTCCATTTACTGAAAGTGAAGTGAATTTGAGGTTGTGTGTTTTACAGTAAGGAGCTGACCGCAGATGCTCGTGAGCTAAAAGGGGAACTCTACTGCCTCCCCTGCCATGATAAGATGGGCGTCCCGATCTGTGGAGCCTGCAGGCGTCCTATCGAGGGCCGTGTGGTCAACGCTATGGGCAAACAGTGGCATGTTGAGGTCTGTGTGTTTTGATTTGATTTTTTAAAAATTAGTTCATACAGTGTGTATCATAATATATCTGAATATATATTTAAATAGATCTGGACATAGGATATCGGTTCTGTTTATGAGGCCTTGCAGTCTAATAGACCTGCCATGGTCTATTATGTAGTCTATTATGTATGTAATATTAAAGGGGTCATATGATGCGATTTAAATTTTTCCTTTCTCTTTGGAGTGTTACAAGCTCTTGGTGCATAAAGAAGATCGAAGAAATGTTTCTTGAGCAAATAAGCATTTCAGAATGTTTTCTGAAGGATCATGACACTAAAGACTGGAAATTCAGATTTACCATTACAGAAAAAAAATTACATTTTAAAATATATTACAGTAGAAAACACTTATTTTAAAACATTTTAAAAACTCTTGAATGATGTAGTGTTTAATTGAACTGCATGCTCACAGCTTGTGTGTTTGTTTGTCTCTACAGCATTTTGTCTGTGCCAAGTGCGAGAAGCCTTTCCTGGGACACCGTCATTACGAGAGAAAAGGACTTGCTTACTGCGAGACTCACTACAACCAGGTAACACATGCCTGACTCCTCTTTCAAAGCCCCTTGTGATCCAAATAAAACAAAATAAAATAATTAAACTTTCAGCTTTTTATGTGAGACTAAGCAAGCTTTTCCACTGCATGGTACGGCTCGGTACGGTTCACTTTTGAGGGGTTTTCCACTGAGTACAGTACCTGGCACCTGGTACTTTTTTAGTACCACCTCGGTTGAGGTTCCAAGTGAACCGTACCATTACCAAAACGTGACGTGTAAACTCTGCTGATCACGGATTGGCCGGAGAGAATCGTCACTACCTGTGTCACTGAACTTGCGACACAAACAATAATCATCTGTTCTGTCTGTTTGCAGCTCTTTGGTGATGTTTGTTACCATTGCAACCGTGTGATCGAAGGAGATGGTAATCACTGTTTAATTGACATGATATTGACATTTAGTTCCAACCTTTAATGCTTCGATGCTTTGATGTGCAGTTGTTATTGCTCCGGGTACTGCTGTCGTGAGTTGTGTTAAGTTGTGTTTGTGTTTTCTGTCAGTGGTGTCGGCTCTGAATAAGGCTTGGTGTGTGAATTGCTTCTCGTGCTCGACTTGTAACACCAAGCTCACCCTCAAGTAAGTGATTTTACACATACATACTCATCCTATATCACAATCTGTCCCCTGTCCCTTTTCTGTTAGCGACTGTTTGGTTGCTGTGTTTAAATTTGTGCAGAAGTGTCTTTAAATTGGGTCTCAGGGCTGCTGTGATGTTCTTCTTTGGATCATTACTAACCTTTCTCTCTAGCTAACTATTTTATTCTCTACTTCTGTCCCATTCGATTCTCTCCTTCGCTCTCTAATGCTAGCACATTTATCTTCCTCTCTCCTGCTTCAAACCCATTCCTCTTCCAATTTTCCATTCAATTTTCCCTCCTTTTCGCTTGTTTCTCCGCTTTCCTCCTTCATTGTTCCTGACGGTGGCCCTGCAGGGACAGGTTTGTGGAAGTGGACCTGAAGCCAGTGTGTAAACACTGTTACGAACGCCTGCCGGAAGAGCTGAAGCGGCGTTTGGCCAAACGTGAACACGACTCTCGCGAACGGCGAAAGAAAGTCATCGCCGTCTGTCTGTAACCCTTTTCTCTCTTTTTTCCTTCTTCATGCTCATCTGCTTCACTCGTTCATTATCATTGGTTAGTGTCTTCAGCCTCACCATGTATTTATTTTTCAGCAACTTTTTCCCGTACCAACTCTTTCCTGTATTTTTTATTATTATTGCTTATTTAATTATGCACTCTCATTTTCCCCCAATTATGCATTTCCCCCAATATAGAGGCTAAATATACCTGTACAATCATCTAATGCTCACTTAATCTTAGAAAACACTAGTATTTTAATAACACTGTTCAAAATCAATATAAAATTTTCAATCTTTCCATTATACTTCAATTGTAGCGAATGATTTTTTTGTCATTAATTGTCTTTCGTTTTTATTGTAGTTATTAACATGTGAAAATCAAATAAAAATTAAAATCAGCCATTTATTGGTTATCAGCCATAATGTCAAAATAATTATGTGGTTATTGTTATCAACAAGAATTTTAATATTGATACATAACTGTTCAATTCATCATTATCATATTCTTAATGTTTTATGTTTTTTCATACATTTGGTCACTCGTAGACCCAATGCATGACACTGCCTTCAAAGTTTTTATTAAAAATAAGCACCTATGATAAACATGAATGTATGTAAGTGCTAAAACCTTCAATTATAGTATTTAATATTTTGAATTAGCTTGTATTTTAATATTTTCAGTTATTATTTTAGTTTAAGTAATTTTATCTTGTGCTTTTGTCATTTTTATTCTTTTAAATATTTATATTTTTATCTGCAATTTATTTTAATATTTTTTTGGGGCAATTTTGGTAATTTTAGTACTTAAACCTAAATTTATTTTATTTCAATTTTTTGTGTTCATTTTATTTCAGCTTTATTTCTATTATAAAAAATGATTTTTAATAGTTTTAGTTGGAATGGGATGCATACTTGTAGACTATATTTCTGGCCTAAATGGCATTTTACAATGACAAAATTTTTGTTTTAGGAACAAGTTTGTGGAGTTTGACATGAAGCCGGTGTGTAAGAAATGTTACGAGAAGTTTCCTCTGGAGCTGAAGAAGAGACTTAAGAAGCTGGCAGAGACCGTGGGCCGCAAGTAGATCTCCCCTCCCACAGGGGGAGCCAAAGGATGGTCAATGTTACATCTATGGTGCTTAAAGAATGAACAGAGACCAAACTAAATCTGGACTGCTTATGATCTTGGATTAGTCGTCACTTGTGTCTTACTTTTGTTGTCGTAAACTTTACATTTGTTTTTCTGTGACAGAAAGTAGCCAGCAGATTTTCTTTGGTCTCACATCAACAGATGTTCTTGTGTCTTAACACACTGCAACCAAAACCAAACAAAATACTTTTATATTGTTTATTGATATATATATATGTACTTGCATGTTTATAAAGATAATGCTAGTTTGTATTCACGCTGTTCAGAGTAATTATTCCGCACTTTTTTTGCTTCATATGCAATGCCACAGCTTTTTCTCAAGGCTGAACCCCTTTCTGTGTCTGACCCAAGGCCTGGCTTTGATATATTGATCTGAGAGTTGTATTTGGTATTTAATGTATGCTCAAGCCTCACATTTTTCTGTCAGACGGGGGATCAAAAGTTAATGCATGATGTAATGAGCCTGGAGGAACATGGTAAGCTCTAAACCCTTCTCTCGACTGAAAGTGCTCAGGCTGTCTAATCTCCTTCCCAGCTTAAATTATCTAGCTTTATTAAAGCCCTCACTGTGTTCTGGAAATATTCGATAAATTAGACCACTTGTATATCCTCTGAGAGGTGTATGAGTAGAGAGGTTTATGTTGACTGTCTTGCATCATAACATCCTCGTCTTTTTCATTTTGTTTTAAAAGTTCAGTTTTATGACATGCCTGTCTTATTTTTCTGGAGAAAAATGCCTTTGGTAATATCCAAATATAATGAAATTGTGCTTTGTATATTGTTTATCTGCATTGACAGCAATTATTTCTGTAACAATTGACTGAACTTAAACATGATTCGACTGTCCTTGATTTCATAATTTGTTTTTAAGTATGAAAGGCATTTTAAAAAATGTAAGTTTTAACTTCACTGTATTTCTACTTGCATTAATTCACATTATTATATTTTGTTTATTATACATCTAGCTATTTGCTAGGTTTTTTTTTTTTACAGTCAGACATTTCATTGTAATTAAAATAAATGTTTAAAGCGATAGCAAAACTACTTCATCACAGTCTGCATTAATTGAATTGCATTTTGGCAAAATATGTATTAATATGCTTGTTGACAGCTTTTAAATAATGAATCTCACTATGTTCTGTATGAAACATCAAAATATATTAATAAAGTATGCACTATTTCTGATGTCTTCACATTTTCTTTATAATAATTTTTTTAAGGCAATGTCTATTAAGGTTATTAATATGCTAGTGTACTCATAAAAATGTGCAAAACTCTTTTAGCAGATATTTGTATTTAAACAACCTACATGAGTTCACAGTCAACAATCTATAAAATATTGCATTTTAATAAAATGCAAAAACGCAATAGTAAAATTGTAATGGGGGCAAAATTCACTGTAAAAGTGCCATAAAATAGTTTATAAGACATGCAATATTCTAAGTTATCTGAACTGCATGAAATAAGAGACCAATGCATCATTTAGTACAAACCAATATCATATTTTGTTTCACATAGGAAAGAAAGTCAGGCGAGTTTGGAACAACAAGGGGGTGTTAATGATGACTAAACTCACTTTTAAATGAATTATTCCTTTGAGGTGGCGCTTCTTTGGGAATTTGTCACCAGGTGGCGCTGCTACACTGGACCAGAATCTTCTAGCTGAAAGTTGCATTTCCTTTGGAAAAGACCCTCAATCCTCCTCTAACATCTTCAATACTCGGTCTGTCTCTTCCTTCTCTAGTTTTCCTTTAGCATTGCACTGAGTGGAAGTGCAACATGGTTCAATTGTTTCATTCTAAAGACTGGGAGAACAGAAAAGAGAAGCAACGCATATAAACGCTCCGAAGTGGATTGGATTGAATAAACAACTACTCAGTGTCACTGAACCGATGAACAGACTCGCCGTCTTACCCTCTAAAGCTGAGCTTCTAAGCACGAATGAAACAATACATCTGATTCCATTATTGTGGTTCAATAGCAGAAGTGAGAACGGTAGAAAAATATTATCTGGGTGTCGCCTCGCCTCTGTCATAATTTACAATGGCGGTAATTTACATTCAGCCGCGCTAATTTCTGTGCTCTCGAGGGCTGCAGCAATTCGTCTTTTCCCTGAAAGCATCTCTTCCTCTGTGGAGTCTTTTCAACTGAAGCGAAAGAAGGAAATGGCAAAGAACAATGAGACACACATTCAAAAAGTTCTCAAAGAGAGCAATTGAAGTGGCTGGATTTGACAAGTTAGTTTCCTCAATGATAATCTTCAACAAAACATAACGTCACATGGCAGGGCTGTAAACTCCACAGACATGTCCTCCTCAGTATTTAGATTTCAATTGTTATATATATATATATATATATATATATATATATATTCCCGTCAAGTTGTCGTTTCACTTACTGGATCGCTACAATATATATATATATATATATATATGGTAAACGACATTTCAGACATCTTGGCTTTCATTAAAACCTATAGGTTAATTGAGTGAATTAAAAAAGTATAAGTCTCCCAAAAGTATAATAAGAAACCATTGATGCTTTTGGGAACGGCAGCCCAGAACAATGAGGACAGGAAAAACATATATATGTTTGAGTTATTTCACAATAAACCAATTGAAATGGTATGTTCTATTCTGTAATGTTAGTATAAATCACACACTCTCAGAATAAAAAGGTTGCATTTTATGTGTGCAACAGCCTTTCACGGGCAGTCCCTTATGGAAATTAACCATGGTTTTACTGTAGTTCAACTATAGTATTTGTAGATTTCCATGGTTTCCACTACAATAAACATATTTTAACCATGTGTAAACAAAAATATAACCTAATAAGTTGCAATTAAGGCGTACTGACTGTTTAAATGCATTTCAAATATAAAGTTACGTGGATATCATTAAGACCCGTTCACACCAAGCACGATAACTATAAAGATAACGATAAAGATATAGTTCTAAAAATCGTTCTCAATATTAAAGAATAGCATAGTTCACACCACAACTATAACGATAACGATACAGAGGAATTATATCGTTGTGATCACTTTCAAAAAGATTTTTTTCCAGCTGATGAACGATAAAACACTGACAGCCAATCAGAATCGATCCTGCCATAATGAGCTCAAGAATTTAAAGCGGCAGACGCATGTGCGCTTAGAATAAACAGACAATATCATTCGCTGGTATGGATGCTAATATCGTTATCTTTATAGTTATCTTTATAGTTATCGTTCTTGGTGTGAACGGGGCTTTACTCTTAGTAATTTAATAATTTATTAAATTTCATAATTTAAAAGTTCAGTTTGGGGGTATCGTATCGACGATACTGGCCTTTACCGGTATTGTATCGAAAACAAAATAAGTGGTATCACCCATCCCTAGTGCACATATCAAGGTCTCTCACATATGAGAAGAGTCTCTTTGACAGGGGTAGGGCGTGGCCTCAAAATTAAAGGTGAATGACGCAACATAACGCCAGCAGGGGTCACTCTTACTTCATTACATAAATAATAAACAGTTAATTTTTGCTTAAATACATAGTAGATGGAACAGTTTTGACGCTATATTATTGATTTTTTATGTTGCTATGGGTGTTGCACAGTGATACACAGAACCGTTGGGTGAAGCGGTCATAGCCGTGCTTTATTGCGAATAAACAACCTGGTCTCATGTTTATACGTAGGTATTAATACGTAACATTTACAAGTACAAAACGTACATTTTTGTACGTTTTTATTAATGCTAAAACGTACAATCGTCAATTATTCCTTACATATCACACGAGAAACGGTGAGATATGGCTGTATCGGCACGGCTGTGATTCGGCCTAGGTAATCAGCATGCCGATATACAGCCATATCTCATGGCTACGAGTGTGATATTGCGTTTATACAACAGTTCGACGGCACGAGTGTGTAAATTCAACAGAAAAACAATAATGGATTGTCTTTAAAAACCCTCGTTTGTGCAGAACTACTCCCTTCCGCCACGGATTCAAATCTCAGTTTGACAGTTTAACAGCTGAGCGCAAGCCTCCGTTACTAATTCGAAAACGTCACGTAGTAAGGAAGGAATGTTGAGTTGCTTCACTAAAAGCTCACTGTATTATGTGGAGTCGTATTATGAGAGAGATGGACTGAGCGAGTGTGATTACCTGCATCTAATACAGCATTCATGCTTCAGCTCAATCTCATATTCACAATAAAACTTGTTAAAATTAGTTCAAAATTAGTTTGAATTCCGCTGAGGAAAGCGATATCTTTGTTGTACTATCCTTTCATCTGTTGAGGGTGATTTCTGATGACAGCGCTGCCCAGTGCATTTGTTAACTGCGTCTTACAAGCTGTATTTAAAAGTAAAAATAACTTCAGTTTCAGTCTCTTTCAATATAAAAGTCTTTAATGCTGATTCACTCATAAAAACAGTCTCTTGTCGCCACCTAATGGTGGAACAATGTAACTAAAATCACCATCACGAACACGCACGTTTACCAGTAGTAAATACTATTATTAAATACTACTATTATATAAAATATTATTTATTGAATATTATTATATATTGAATATTTATTACGTCATAAAAGTTGCTAGGCAATTCAGTCAAAATTACAAAGTCAGCGCTCTGAAATACATGTATGTATATGTGTGTGTGTGTGTGTGTGTGTTTGTGTGTGTATAGTAAATAATAATATATAATATTATACATTACAGTATAAAATAATACATAATTACATTTGGCCCCCTTCAATCTTGAATATGTGGTTACATCCTTAGTATGTTATGACACAGTACTGTTTCTCTTCACTGAGCAGCCTTTTAATAAACATCTTTAATTTTGATCCAGACGCACTGGGCCAAATAGACTTTACTCTCCCTGTTCATTGATTATGTTGTGCATTTATGAAAGCACCATAAAAAAATGTACATTTTTGAAATATAGGCTGTGATACAGCTAGCTGGAGGCCAGAAGTGTATAGTGTCTGCTAATTAAGGATTTACATCAAACCAGATATTTGTAGTGGAGCCCGCAGTGCATTTGGTTTGTTGATCACGATGTGTAAAAATCATGCTGTGCCCAGAGGCCGATCCTAGTGCAAATAAAGTATAAGGAAATAAAATATAGAGCCTGTGTCCATAACAGTAGCCGTCTTTAATTATTCATGCTGAGTGGGAATAGTTGTACTTGTTAGACTTTGTTATTCAACGATAGGATGCATTGATTGACTAGCGTAGACACTCGGTACTCCTGCACGTGTTGGATCAATTTGTGTGTGTATGAGAAAGAAAGAAGGCTGAAAAGAGAGACAGACTGATAGAAACAGTGAGGTTCAAGACTGCAGGGAGTTATGGCAAAGGACTGAAAATCTATCATGGTGACAGTATGCATGGAAAACGTCAATATGTGTCACACACAGAAAACCTTCCGGGTGGATAAAGTAAAGCGACAAGTGCAGAGCCGGGGATCTGTGTGCGGAAACGCAGGTGCAGCCATGCTTATC
This sequence comes from Sinocyclocheilus rhinocerous, assembly GCF_001515625.1. Taxonomy (NCBI): domain Eukaryota; kingdom Metazoa; phylum Chordata; class Actinopteri; order Cypriniformes; family Cyprinidae; genus Sinocyclocheilus; species Sinocyclocheilus rhinocerous. The sequence goes on from NW_015655406.1 coordinate 1,471,253, forward strand.
GGGTTTCTGGTTGTCCAAACATAGCCCAGTTAATTTTTTTGATTAATATTATTGATCCAGTGAGGAAAATTATGGTAGCCCACTCATTCGACCTGATATCAAAGTTGCTTTTCTCTTCACTAAAGTTGAGAGAGGGAAATTGTGTTCTCGCATTAATGGCGACTCTTCAACATATGCTCCAGCATATGTGACTGAGAAGTGTTCTAGACATCTTCTACTTGTCAAATCTTCTACTTTTTGTCTTCTTAATTAGCATATTGAGAGGAGTACCATCATGGCAGGTGCTCTGAGCTGCTGGTTTCTGGTTTACTTACTTTCTCAAGTGGAGATTTTCGAATGCACTTAGACATCTTCATCGCAAGCAATTGAAAGCAGGAGGAGGAAGCAGGATTTCAGAATTGTATAATTGACATAATTATCTACAAATAAGTCGATTCTTTGTGCCAACACTATTTCTAGACATTGCTTCTTTTCTACGTCCCATCAGGCCAGATCTCTCTCTCCCCAAGATGAAGCCAACTGAATCTAAATGGGACGCATGTTTTATTCAGGAGACAAGTGATATCATGGCTTGTGCATCGGGGAAAAAAGTGTGCCTGAGTGTTTTTGTTTGGGTTGGCGTTTGATTGGAAGTCACTAAAGTGAAATTACTTTACCTATTGATTTTTTGGGCTCATTTTCTTACGATTTAGGAACATGGCGGAAAGGAAATGCTTTCACGGATATCTTAGTTAAGAATGGCATTAAATCTACAGCATGCAATGAACCTGTGAAATGTGGCGGGTGAATTAGATATTGTGAGTTTGAGATGTCAATGTTTAATTGCATCATTCATCAGTGTGACAGCAAGTTTTGCTCAGTTTTGGGTAAATTTCTTTTGAGGAAGTTCCTGTAGTAACATAATGCTAAAGCATCTGTTTTGTGGACATAAAGGAGATTATACTGCCTAAATATATTCTTCTTTTTCTTCCCAATTTTTAACAGGCAGTTTCCTACACTAGGACATCATCTGGGAGGTCAAGATCCTCTAGTTCAGGGCTGCCCAAACTCAGTCCTGGAGGGCCGGTGTCCTGCAGAGTTTAGCTCCAACTTGCCTCAACACACCTGCCTTTAAGTTTCTAGTATGCCTAGTAAGAGCTTGATTAGCTGGTTCAAGTGTGTTTAATTGGAGTTGGAGCTAAACTCTTCAGGACACCGGCCCTCCAGGACCGAGTTTGGACACCCCTGCTCTAGTTGTTTTGTTTTTTAAAAACACAGCATTGAAATCTCATGGAAATGGAAATTTCTGAGCATGGAGGTCCACATGAATGTCTCAGTTGATTCTAGTAATTCTAGTGAATCTTAACCCTAAGATTAACGTCTTTTTATCCACATATTTTAATACAGAGTGGGTTATGCAACATTTCACAGTTGTAAGGCTTTTGCGAGAAGGACAGCAATGGGTTATAAAGTCCTTTTAAAGTTTCTAGTTGATTTGATGTTATAAAGGTACAGTATGCAGAGCATGGATGTTTAAATTTTACATTTATGCATTTGAAAGATGCTTTTAACCAAAGCAACATACATTGCATTCAGAGTATACATTTTATCAGTTCATGCATTACTCAGGAATCAGACCGGTGACAATGTCCTACTATTTGAGCTACAGAAAAGTATGTGACAAAAACAACCAATCATGCAAAAACGTTTAATGTGCTATGTTTAGTTTTTAACGTCTGCGGGAAATATCAACTCATCAATCAATCACTTTATAAATTAATCAATAAACCAATTAACATTTTCTTCTGCAATAAATAAATGTCATAATCATACACTGACATATATAAATAAATTAAATAAAGTAAATATGCTAATGCTCCTTTGTGATAGATAAACAAACAAACAAATTAATTAATTGTCATGCTCCTCTACAATAAATATATACATAAAGCGACATACTCCTGTCCATTTCCTTTAATTTTTTCACAAGACAACCACAGTGGATTTATGTGGCAACATTTACACAGATGGAGTTATTTAAATGGATTGTCTGCTTGTTGCATGCTGTATTTGTCCAATCAAAGTTATAAATATTGTCAATTAACAATACAAATAATAATGTTAACTCGTGTGTAATGAAATCATGAAATCTCAAAACCTGACCACCCGGGATTAATAACCACCTGGGTAAAATACTGTATGAACAGCGTAAAACATTCCTATAGCTCAACTAGCAGCTGTAATGGTTCTATTTCAGGGAATGCATATACTGGAAAAAATAGCTTGATATCACTGTAAAGCATCTGCCAAATGCCTAAAATGTACATGGAACAAGTTAAACCAGGGTTAAAAATGATAACCCAGAGTTATCAATTTCACATGTGAATGGTTTGCTTAGAAAGATCTGACAGCACTGCTCCACCTAAAACATCCTATAACTTTGCTCCATTTAGAATGGGATAATGTCCCTGCACCATTACCTTGTCAAAAATGCCTTTAAGGTAAAGTCTTCATTGCATCCAGGCCTTCTGAGGAACATAAAGGGACAACAGTGCACCAAATTCACAACCCTCCCCAAGGGGTCACACTGACAGTATCCCATTTCTCTCGCTGTACTCTCTGTCTACAAATCCTAGTAAGCTAAAAGCAGATAATTCGTTTCAGACAGAGCACAGTATGAGAGCTCTCCTGGCTTTGTGAGCCATCACACTGAATCCCACCTCAAATAAAAGAGGCATGGGAAAGTAACTTTATGCAGGATTTTTTGACATTGCGATGGTGTTAACAGAGCTTAACCTTCTCCAGGTTTAATTTGCTCAGGTGTCTGTTTAAATGTCATCGCTGGCCTCCTGATTGAAGACTCCCTGCCTCGCTGTATTTAGATGAAGTTATTAAACATCTCTAGTCTGCCATTTACGTAATGTCTTGGTATATTATCGGGCGTTAGGTTAGAGCTGTGAAGTGAAAAATAAAGATGAGCATATACAGACCTTCGCTTTTTTAATCAAAGCTGTTAGATTCTATTTAAACACATTTACCCCATTTACAGAAAATATCTTAATGAAAAATGTGGAAAAGCCCATGCATATACATGCACAACAACTTTTTCTATAGGCTATTTAATATGGAGTGAGATTAGTCTCAATAATAATTCATGCAAAAGACAGGATGCACACATGCGTAGCCCAATTGACATGCATGAAACCTAATTCACATGCACAAAAAATATATATATCCATATATCCAATATATATTGCCAAAAATACAGCTGTCTTGTGTTAGCCACAATGTCCCAAATATTGGCCAAAATGAAGAAGGATTTATGCTCATTGCCCAGTTTTTGTGCAGCAACACTAGGTACACTGCCCTTCTGACAGTTACAGTGCTCCCTAGCTTTATATAATGATGAATAAACCTCACGAGAACTCAGCGTTCATGAATAACGGAATGTTTGTACTTACCATTTGTGCAACAGGATAAATAGATATCAGTATAGTTCAATTAAAGATTAAAAGTCAAAACGTCTTTGGTTCTCATGTGTCTTGCCATTGACATCAAACATTAAAGGGATAGTTCACCCAAAAATGAAAATTCTGTCATCATTAGCTATTGGTAGCTGTCATCAGAAGCCATTGATGTCCATAGTATATATTTTTTCCATATATGTAAGTCAATGGCTACCATCAGCAGTTTGGTCACAAACATTCTTCAAAATATTTTTTATGTTCAACAGCTGAAAGAAATTCATACAGGTTTGGAACAACTTGAGGGGGAGTAAATGATGACAAAATGTTCATTTTTCGGTGAACTATCCCTTTAAACCTGTTCTTCACATATACAATATGTCTTAAAAATACGAATTTCTAACAGATACTGGTATAATAGATGTCCTTTTTTGTGAAAACTTTACAGAAAATTGCATAATTGTCATTTTCGGATGAGCTATTCCTTCAATGCGCACGTGCAGTTTTAAGGATTTTGCCCTCTGCTGACATTTTCAAGCAATCTGATTAAGGTTGACCTGTGTTATGTTAACCTTTAGCATATTGCATTGTATGTTCTGAGTGTTTGAACTGAATCTGGCCTTCCTGATGAGATGGCGAGAAAGAACGAGAGAAACAACAGGGAAAGGCATGCCATTGATTTGCCATCCAACTCTGCTGCCGTAATCACCTGATTGTTCCAGACAAATATACAGGGGAATCGACGAGAATATCAAATTAGATCTCTCTCCCCTCTGGCCTGCTCCCAACAGAACACATTTCCCTCAACCAAACGCTGTGTAACAAAGAGCTATATTTAAACCAAACCAGGAAATTTGGCTTTTTTGTGTGTGCGTGTTTGGCAGCTTTGATCATTTTAAATTGATTTTGCAAAGAGCACTGCCAAAATACTTTGCAAGAGCATGTGGTTTTGCCTACATTTTGGAGGAACAAATGTCCCCAAAAGAATAGTAAAACCTGAAATCATCTACATTTAGGGGACAAGCCAACAGACCCCATGAGGAAAATGGTTTGTAAAAAAGCCATCTGCAGTGAATGGGTGTCATTAGAATGAGAGTCCAAACAGATGAGATCATAATAATGGACTCTTTCAAATGCACAGCTTTTCACTTCACAAGACATTAATTGATGGACTGGAGTCTTGTGGATTACTTGTGGATTATTGTGATGTTTTTATCAGCTATTTTGAGTCTCATTCTGACGGCACCCATTTACTGCAGAGGATCCATTAGTGAGCAAGTGATGTAATGTTAAATTTCTTAAACTCATTTACATCTTGGATGGCCTGAGGGTCAGTAAATTTAATTTATTTTTTATTTTTTTGGGGTGAACTGTTTGTTTTATAGAAAGTCCCCACCATGACAGAAAAACAAACGTGTGTATGTTACGTGCCCATGGGCTCTTTATGTCAGCGAGGTAGAATTTGTGCTTGTATATAGTAATATATATTATGAACTGACTGTTCAGTTTAACTACATTTAAGAGCTACATTTAGCCAGTGGGTAAAGCAAGGAACACTTTACTATGTGTATCTTGAAAAGAAAACTCCCATAATTCTCCACTTGTAAGGTTGTTAACAAGACTAAAAATTCACAAGAAGGACATTTGCAAATATCCTCATTAGAAAGAAGTCTGAAAACCTATCACATTATAGTCCCACTAGCTCTGAACAAATCCCCATTTTGCCTCTGGGCTGTCACATATTTGCCTGCTAATTAGCTGGAAAAGTTAATTAGATGTGCTTCCTTTTACTAAAGCAAATGTCTCTTCAAAAGTATTTTAACTCTTCCAAATTTAACACAACTACTTCTTAATTCCTTTTTTTCTCTATCCCTTCTATTTCTCTATTCTTTGTTGGGAAAGCTACTTATAGCTTGAAACCAAAATAAACAATTTAAAAGTAGTTAAACTAAATTAGAGTTAGGTCAGTTGTGCTGCTTCTTTTAGTTACTCTGTTTTGTAGTAATATAATTAGAAGACCCTTGCATTTATATGTGGTTCTCCTTGGCATTTGTGTCTGTGCTTTATTATGTGAACTCAGCTATCTATCCAGGGAATTGGCATTGATATGATAATGTGAATTAATTAGTCATTTTTTCTTACCAAGTGCACTTCAAATGACTTTGCTTCTTGTTATTGATTATTTAAAGACTCATAGGGGTGATTTACTTTGTTGGGAAAGCTACTTATAGCTTGAAACCAAAATAAACATAATTTAAAAGTAGTTAAACTAAATTAGAGTTAGGTCAGTTGTGCTGCTTCTTTTAGTTACTCTGTTTTGTAGTAATATAATTAGAAGACCCTTGCATTTATATGTGGTTCTCCTTGGCATTTGTGTCTGTGCTTTATTATGTGAACTCAGCTATCTATCCAGGGAATTGGCATTGATATGATAATGTGAATTAATTAGTCATTTTTTCTTACCAAAGTCGCTTTGGTGAGTGTTTATAAAAACATGAAATGTAAATACAAATGCTGTTTGCTCTTTCTAAAGGTTAAGCATGTTTTGCTATGATTCTTCTCATAATTTGCTCATTACCTGATGTGGAAGTTACATAATGGCTATGGATTCGGGCTGATCATGCAAACGTTTGATGTCCATTCCCAAATCGGCATGACCTATGAACTGGAGAATAAATGAAGCACTGGTCTTGCTCCATAGCCATTGCTCCAGGTTGCTTTAGAAAGACTTTATCTGAAATTAGTGAATGTTCATTTGCACGAAAAGCATCTAGAGCAATAGCATAATACTCTACAGAGCGTGTGTTTCATGGAAAAGGTTGAGGGTTATTTGAAAATGTTGATTGAGGGTTTAATGGTGTCATGATGAGAGGATACAGGCTGATTATGTGGTGTGCCATTTCAGGTAGTGGAGTGTGGGTAGTTTTTCTTCATGCTACACATGTACACACTCACACAAAGCACATCGAATAAAAAAGTACATTTAAACTGAATTGATAGTAAATGACTGGATGTTCATTAAATAGCTCTTATATGATTATCACCTGTTTCTATAGCAAATTTAAAGGTACAATCACGTATGAAAAGGAATATTACCCTCATTAAAAAAGTAAAGCTGTTCACCACAAATGAAAATTCTATAATTATTTTCTTGCTATCATGTCGTTCGAAACCTGCATGACTTTCTGTCATCCTTGGAACACATATTTTAAAGAATATTATAACTAAATATTATAACTAAAGTAAAAGGAATGCCTGGGACTCTTATGCTCCAAAATATCAAACAAACAAATAAACCCTATGTTTTGTCTTGGTACAATAGAATTAAATGGCTTTAAAGACACCTGCTGGGACTATCAAACAAGCAAGCAAGCAAGCAAATAAATGCTAATAAAAATATATAATGTAAAATAAATAATGTTTTGTCTTAATACAATAGAATTGAACAGATTTAAAGTCCCTATTACAGTAACTAAAATCACTGCTGGTGATGGTGTTAACCAAGAAGTCTGACATAAACATAAAACAGCCTGGCAAAACTATATGTTGCTGGTCATTTAAAAATATCAGTGCTGCAGTTTCAGGTTCAAAGTACACTTTAATGGAGTTTCCATTTCCTGTAATACTTTAATTGTGTATTGATTTTATTTCCCCAGAGGCATAACCACGCTTTTGAAATGGCCTAAATTCCCAGAAACCCATTATGTCAAATACAACCCTTAGAGACTCCCAATCAGCATTTTACAGAGATGCGGATCAAAGCGTAAGGCCTGATTTTGAGTAATTCCAACAAGTATTAACTTTAAGTAGTAATTGTTACTTTTTATGCCATTGAGCTTTTATGCGTGGTCCACACTGAACACATTGGGTACCTGCTTATGCTCTCAGAGCATATTTATTGGTGGTCATCAGGGCATTGCTATGCTATTTTTTTATTTACTGGATGTTCTGGGAGGTTTCCTGGCCCAGGTCAATAAGCCCATCCACAAGTTTCTATAGCTTTTCACACTGCGCTTAACACCAGTTTATCGTTGTTCTAACCCGACTGTGGATACTGTGTTATTCTTACCTTTATAGTCCACCGATGAGTCCATTCAGGAAAAAAAATCTATAAGGCAGTGTGTGCTCCAAAACAGTGACAAAGTTCGCATTTTGAAGATATAAGCATTCAACGTTTGCAGCTCGTCACTTCCGCCAAAACGGCTCAATTATTTTTTTGACGTCACATCGTACTTCAACTTCGCATCAAACTTTCGGTCCAATCAAATGCTCTCTAGAATCTGAAGCACCCGTCCCCTACACTATATGGCTTTTCGTCTGAAAGATGTATGTAGTAACAACTACATGGCCGCTCAATCTAATGTTAACTTAGAGAAATGTGCGCTATTGAAGTGTCTGTGCGGAGTGAAGCTGAACAGTAGCGCTCACTGCATGAAAGATGGAGGCGCTGGTGCGATCACTTGCTCTTAAAATACTTCGTAATTTTTGGTCATACAGATAAAAGTAATGCATCTTTTGAATCTATAAAGACTCTTGTTTTCTCTTTATTATGGCTGGTGGTCTGATAAATTGTTAAGCACTGTATGTTTTCATAGCATTCAGTTGGAACGTTTGTTTTAAGGACATTGGGCAGAATGTGGAATAGTGTGTTTTTGTCAATAAAATAAAAAAAAGGAAATTGTTTGTTTTTAATCGGATTAATCAAAAAAAAAATAAAAATAAAAATCGACCAACTAATCGATTATCAAAATAATCGTTAGTTGCAGCCCTAGATTTATGTGAAATTTGATGTGTGTGCAATGCACATTGTGCATTGTTTAAGCTGGCTTTCAGTTCAATAAAATAACAAAAAACAAAATTTTGGATTTTTATTCTAAACTAAAGTGGGCATGCTGTGATCTGTAGCCTACTGTATTTTTTTTACTGTAATTGACAGATTCTGCCCAAAAAATACAACACGGGAGTGGGAGTCATTCTTCTGGGATTGGGAGGGGACGGGATTTATTTATTTTTTTTGTGGGAATGGGACGGGAGAGGTTTGAAAATCCACTCCCGTGTCACCCTCTAGTCTACAACAGGGATGGGCAACTTTGATACTGACAAGGGCCAGCACTACTAATCCACATCTACACACCTTTTACACCATTTTATTCAATTTGGAAATTAAAGCGTAATTAATGTAATTTTTTTTAAAGATTTTTTTTTTTAAATATAAAACTTGTGCTGTTATGCTAATTCAAATGGGAAACTTTGTTGTCAGTTAAGCAATATTACCCCAACAAGCAAGTCTCAATTGCATAGTCAGTAAATTTGCAACAAACAAATGTACAGAGGTCCTATTTTTGATTAGTTGCCTACAGAACATTCTCAACACAACCAAAAAGAACAGTTAAAAAAGTACTTATTCAAAAAATAGTTATTCCCAATGGTGCCGTAAATATAGTAATAGTATAAGAACATAATTTAATGCATTCATTTCTGTCATGCATTTGAAAAAAAAAAAAGTTTTGTCGACTATGTATTTTACCTTTGAAATCTGAGGCAAGTGCAACTCTGGCATCACTGGTGCATCTTTCATACTTCTTTGTGAGCAGTGGTGTAATGGCGATTTAAATTAAAATCTTTCATTACAGATTACGTTTCCAAGCATATGGGTATACCCTTGAACTCATAAGAACTCAGGTTGAACTCAGGTTACCATCTTGAGTAGTAAACATGATTTTCATTTGTTTATTTTTACAAATGTTTTTGGCTAATTGCTGGTGAATGTTCACACTACGCTATAATTAATACAGTGAGTGGCTGAAAATAGCGACCTCTCTTGGATGGAGTTAGAATTGACATCATAAACCGAAAGCAATCTTTCCGTGACTTACTTTTCAAATGTTTTAAAATTGATCATCCCAGTATAATATGATCCAGCGGGCTGTACTTAAAGACATTGTGGGCCGTATGCACCAGTTGCCCATCCATGATCTGCAATATACTGTATATGATGTGGATTTGCAATGCTAGAGGCGTTGTATGTAAAAAAGTAATGTGCCGTGTTTGTCAAATCAGTGAACCAGACATCATAGATACATTGTGAATACGCAAACAAGAACGTTAACATGGGGTTTAGGAATGCAGTGTGAAACTGTATTAATTGTTAACCCCAGGTAAATTATGACCAATGTAATCCGTAAAGCAATATAACCCAGGATTTGTTTACATGAGGTTTAGAATGACCCATGGTTAACTATTTTAAGTGTGAAAAGACCTTATGATATTCTGCTATACACAAACGGCTCGGCTCCCCCTTTTTAATGTAAGTCTTTGTGATTTTCAATTCCTTTTATTGCTCTTTATATGCAAGTAAACAGCACAATCAGAGCACACCTCTCCATGCAATGTGAGGGATCATTCATGTCCATAGTTCAAACAGTGTAGAAGGAAAAAAACCCCCACATCTTTTCACATACACAACCTTCATCCTCTAAATTTATTGAAGGAACTGACTGTTCTTGTCACATGGATAAAAGCGTCTGCTTAATGAATAAATGTAAATGTATAAATGTCTCTAATATGAGTCCCTGTGCTACATCTCTCAGACATTTATCTCTGCACCCAAACCTTTATATTTCACGACTCTTTGATCAAGGGAACAGAGTGGTCAAAATCAGAGTAGCACATTTATTTTTATAGCATAGCAGAAATTAATATATGCAGACGTTTGTGTTCCACTAGGCTACATCAAAAACTTTTTACTTCATGTGTCAATCCTCTCCACTGTGTTAACTGTTTTGAGAACAGTGGATGTGTCAAATCGATTGAGAAAAACTGTAACTGTGCATATACCATTCTGAAGGTTTATTTATTTATTTTTTTAAGATTTTAAGATTTTTGAAAGAAAATTATACTTTGAAAGAAGTTAATACTTTTTTGTTTCATCAAGGACACATCAAATTGAAAAAATGACAGTAAGGACATAATGTTAAATTATAAATCAAATAAGTTATTTTTCAAATAAATGCTGTTAACTAGTTATTAAAGAATCCTGAAAAAAATATATCATGGTTTCTACATAAATATTAAGCAGCACAGTGTTTTCAACGTTTGTTTCAACATTCAAGATGTTCACATTTTCAAATTGCAAACCATGCAGTTCTATAGAATCTACATCAATAAAATTTTATACGTTTACCAAATGATTCACTGATTAACCATTAATAAGTTAGATTAAATCAAAGACAAATGTAATAAACTCAACGAAAATAGAGGCAAATGAAATGTTTGATAGTAATAGCATTATGAAAGGCAGTTACTGTGAATGACATGTTTACATAGATCAAGCACTTTGTGTTGTGTTGTGTTGCGTTTTGTAGTAATGCAATTGAAAGCACACTGAAATGTTTGAAAAAAGTGCATTTTTGATGATCTGTTATGAGAACTGTAAATAATTTTTAATGTCAGTCAATACATGTTCTATTACCGTGACAGCTTTGTTTTGCATTTTTAAATAGAGCATGAGGCTGGCAATGCATTCTGGGAACACCTCCAGCTGAGGAGCGTCTGGAAGTGCTGCTTTGTGTAAAAGCACTATTAGACCTCTCACTGATGGCTTTGTTCAGTGGACTTTGAAGTACACATTTTTCCACCTCTAAGAGCACCGAGCCTCGTCCTGTTCACTGATCTCTTATGGCATGAGCAGCATGTGACAGGTCAGAAAAATACACTTGCCTCTGGTTTTTGAGGAAACCATCTAACCAAATGAAGAGCTTCTTCTCTTTTATTGCAGCAGGAAATTGCATTTAAATCGAGCTATTGATCTGTCTGGATGTTTATGCTAAAAAGCATATACTCTCTTGATGTTTTGGACATTCATGTCCTCATGGACATGTATATTTGCCGCTTGTGCCTTTTAAGAGACCTCTCACCGATGGCTTTGTTCAGTGGACTTTGAAGTACACATTTTTCCACCTCTTAAGAGCACCGAGCCTCGTCCTGTTCACTGATCTCTTATGGCATGAGCAGCATGTGACAGGTCAGAAAAATACACTTGCCTCTGGTTTTTGAGGAAACCATCTAACCAAATGAAGAGCTTCTTCTCTTTTATTGCAGCAGGAAATTGCATTTAAATCGAGCTATTGATCTGTCTGGATGTTTATGCTAAAAAGCATATACTCTCTTGATGTTTTGGACATTCATGTCCTCATGGACATGTATATTTGCCGCTTGTGCCTTTTAAGTGTAGTTCTGTCATGACAACTCTCTGAGGGATTGGCATGGTAATGTACATGATAATGTTAATGTATTTGGTCTTGGCGGAATAGATCTGCTAAGCTGCTGCTGCTGCAGAGCAAGTACCGAGACTTGCTACTGCCAATACATCCACAACATGCTGCTGTAAGCATGTAAGAAATACTGCTGCTGCACATATAACACATATGAATAACCCCCATATAGCATACATGAATCACCCCGTAGCAGATATATACAGGTGGAGCTGGGGAAGGTGGAGGGTTTCTGATGTGCGCTTCAAACTGCTACAGCAAACAAAAGCCAGGTATTTGAATATTAAGCAGTAAGCTCATTGGCTGCAGATACAGGAGAGAACCAATCAGCTGCCATGTGACAATGATGTCACCAGGTCAGATTGAGCTAGACCTATCGGACTGCGCCATCTAGAGTTTCATGCCAGAACTCTGTATGTATTCAATTAGGCAGACCACGCAAATATGCACAGCTATATGGATTAAAAGAGCATTCACTTATCTTAGATGTTGATTTAGGCTGCTCTGAAGTGCGCTTCAAACTGCTACAGCAACCAAAAGCAGGTATTTGAATATTAAGCAGTAAGCACATTGGCTACCGATACAGGAGAGAACCAATCAGCTGCCATGTGACTATGATGTAACCAGGTCAGATTGAGCTATACCTATCGGACTGCACCATCTAGAGTTTCATGCCGTTTGACATTTTTAACAATTCAAGCCAATATATGCATGCCGCTGAATTTAAGGGTAACTGCTGCATCAGTGGACATGCATGTATCCACACACATGAAGATGCGGAAGCTTGCTGCCCTTTCAGGTTTTTAGTGAGTGATAAAAAGCTCTAATAGCAGATGCTACAGTAAATTTAAACCTATTTGAAATCAAGCCTAAAGTCTAATGAGTGAGTATAGTCACATAACTTAAATATCATACATGTTAACATTCTGTGAGTGATATAATCATTTACTAACCTTGTGTAAATTGTATCCAAACTTTCAACTTCGTTGTCATGTCAATAGTGACTTTCACACAGTATCCATGCAAGAAGGATAGTGACTTAACTTTCTTTTTTACATGGAGCTGAGGAGAGTTTGCTACACTGTAAAACTAATGACATTATTTACTGTCTTTACATTTATTTTGAAAGATGAAGCTCGCGATTATGGTAAGGGGCGTTACATTTCCGACGAGTGCTTGCAGTATTCGGCCAATCACAATGCACTGGGTCAGCTGGCCAATCAGAGCAGACTGCGCTTGTCGGAAGGAGGGACTTTGTAGAAAACCAAGCGTTTGAGAGAGGCGGGGCATACAGGACCTACAATAATGTACAGTATTTGAAAAATAATATGTTTTTTGAACATTAAAGCATGTCAACATATTCTGTTACACCAAATAATGATCTTTAAAATAAGGAGGGACTTTGTAGAAAATGAAGCGTTTTTTGAGAGGCGGGGCATATAGGACCTACAATAATGTACAGTATTTGAAAAATAATGTGTTTTTTGAACATTAAAGCATGTCAACATATTCTGTTACACCAAATACACAAAATAATGATCTTTAAAAAAAGCATCATATGACCCCTTTAAGCAGAGCTGTGGGCAAAATTCCTCCAAGCAAATGTGCAGTTCCACAGCTACTAGAAATGTTTGGTTGCATTACATCACTTGCTCACTCATTCGCATTCTGCTTAACACCCATTAACTGCCAAAGATCCATTGGTGAACAAGTGACATAATGCTAAATTTCTCCAAATCTGTTCCAATGAAGAAATAAACTCATCTACATCTTAGATGCCTGAGGGTGAGTACATTTTTCAGCAAATTATCATTCTTGGGTTAAATAATCCTTTAAAGAAGAGTTTTATAAGAAAATGAGATTAATGTGTTGGCATTGTAACCTTCCAGCTGCTGCCCTGTTTACCAATGTAAACGCCTTTTAAAAAACTAAAGGATGATTAGAAGTTATTTTCTGTTTTAATGGAAAATGTGCAACAAGTGTTGTTGATTGAGCTTAACTTGAACCCAGAACACTCCTCACAATGCTGCCTGGCACAAACAACGGCAAACTCCACATACAGCAGAATCCATTTGACCTCCCTGATGGTGCATTGCTCTCAGGCAACAGTCTGATAGTGTAGATCATGAATATTTACACCCTAAACTCTAAGCCCTAACAAACGTGTATGCTAAATATGCTTCCCTGCGCAGCAGAGGCTGGTGAAAACACATCACGGATGGGTTCATCTATGTACACCTGCGGGGCCGATCAGCGGGAATGCCTGATGGGAAAAGATGTTGCCCGGTACATCCAGCCGTTTCAGAGACATGCTGAGCACAGAGCCTGTAGCTTGTCAGCAACATTAAAAATATAAAAATAAAAACCAAGCTCCAGTAACTCAACTGCACAGGCAGAGGCAATTTTGCAGTAAATTTACACAATTATCCTGCTTGAGTAATCAATGACTCTCGTAGCAGGCAGAAAAAAAAGCGATGGCCGCCAGATGTAAAGTGTGTGTGTGTGTGTGTGTGAACAGGTGTAACTGTACCCCTCTGCGCTACAGTGGAGCCTCATTTCCCACAGCCTGCCAAGTTTGCAAATTGAGGTATGCGGAGGCTCAGGTAATATTGCTGCAATTTGAGATTTACTGGCAGCCTTGAGAATAGAAAACAGTGTCATGTGTTCAGACAACTGCACATGTGAATGTGTACCAAGGGAAAGTTACTCGTTGGCATGCATTCAATTAATTAATGCAAACACAGTGACACAAGTGATTAGTCCAAAATAAATTTAGCAATAAATAAATTAAAAACAATAAAATATATGCCGTTAGAAATTTCTTGCGCCCACCAAGACCGCATCAGAACTGATTGGGAAAAATATTATTACAATATAAAATATTGTTTTCTATTTTAATATAGTTTAAAAATGAATTTGTTCCTCTGATGGCAAAGCTGAATTTTCAGCATCATTACTGCAGTCTTCAGTGTCACATGATCTTTCAGAAATCATTATAATATGATGGCTCAAGAAACATTGTAAACAACGTCAAGTCTTTACTGTCACTTTTAATTCAGCATGTCCTTGCTGAATAATTTTAGCATAAAAATAAAAACAAATAAATTAAATAAAAATCTTACGGCAAAATTCCTCCAAGCAAATGTGCAGTTCCACAGCTACTAGAAATGTTTGGTTGCATTACATCACTTGCTCACTCATTCGCATTCTGCTTAACACCCATTAACTGCCAAAGATCCATTGGTGAACAAGTGACATAATGCTAAATTTCTCCAAATCTGTTCCAATGAAGAAATAAACTCATCTACATCTTAGATGCCTGAGGGTGAGTACATTTTTCAGCAAATTATCATTCTTGGGTTAAATAATCCTTTAAAGAAGAGTTTTATAAGAAAATGAGATTAATGTGTTGGCATTGTAACCTTCCAGCTGCTGCCCTGTTTACCAATGTAAACGCCTTTTGAAAAACTTAAGGATGATTAGAAGTTATTTTCTGTTTTAATGGAAAATGTGCAACAAGTGTTGTTGATTGAGCTTAACTTGAACCCAGAACACTCCTCACAATGCTGCCTGGCACAAACAACGGCAAACTCCACATACAGCAGAATCCATTTGACCTCCCTGATGGTGCATTGCTCTCAGGCAACAGTCTGATAGTGTAGATCATGAATATTTACACCCTAAACTCTAAGCCCTAACAAACGTGTATGCTAAATATGCTTCCCTGCGCAGCAGAGGCTGGTGAAAACACATCACGGATGGGTTCATCTATGTACACCTGCGGGGCCGATCAGCGGGAATGCCTGATGGGAAAAGATGTTGCCCGGTACATCCAGCCGTTTCAGAGACATGCTGAGCACAGAGCCTGTAGCTTGTCAGCAACATTAAAAATATAAAAATAAAAACCAAGCTCCAGTAACTCAACTGCACAGGCAGAGGCAATTTTGCAGTAAATTTACACAATTATCCTGCTTGAGTAATCAATGACTCTCGTAGCAGGCAGAAAAAAAAGCGATGGCCGCCAGATGTAAAGTGTGTGTGTGTGTGTGTGTGAACAGGTGTAACTGTACCCCTCTGCGCTACAGTGGAGCCTCATTTCCCACAGCCTGCCAAGTTTGCAAATTGAGGTATGCGGAGGCTCAGGTAATATTGCTGCAATTTGAGATTTACTGGCAGCCTTGAGAATAGAAAACAGTGTCATGTGTTCAGACAACTGCACATGTGAATGTGTACCAAGGGAAAGTTACTCGTTGGCATGCATTCAATTAATTAATGCAGACACAGTGACACAAGTGATTAGTCCAAAATAAATTTAGCAATAAATAAATTAAAAACAATAAAATATATGCCGTTAGAAATTTCTTGCGCCCACCAAGACCGCATCAGAACTGATTGGGAAAAATATTATTACAATATAAAATATTGTTTTCTATTTTAATATAGTTTAAAAATGAATTTGTTCCTCTGATGGCAAAGCTGAATTTTCAGCATCATTACTGCAGTCTTCAGTGTCACATGATCTTTCAGAAATCATTATAATATGATGGCTCAAGAAACATTGTAAACAACGTCAAGTCTTTACTGTCACTTTTAATTCAGCATGTCCTTGCTGAATAATTTTAGCATAAAAATAAAAACAAATAAATTAAATAAAAATCTTACTGACTAAACATTTTGGAAAATAAAATAAATGAATATATAGTTCAAAATTGGACCTATATTGACCTATATTTTAATATATTAATAATTATATTAAATATTATTCTGTATATAAATTCAGACTTAGAATTCTGTTTCCTGTCTACTACCTCAATCAGTATAAAACAATAAATAAAAATAAAATAGACTTTAATATATAGTTCAAAATTTGACCTATATTGACCTATATTTTAATATATTAATAATTATATTAAATATTATTCTGTATATAAATTCAGACTTAGAATTCTGTTTCCTGTCTACTACCTCAATCAGTATAAAACAATAAATAAAAATAAAATAGACTTTCTTCACCTCGTAAGTGATATTATCCTGCAATGCCATTAAACCTTCACTTGTTTAATGGCCACTCGTTCAAGCCAATGCAGATGAAGCTGCCAACTCCACCAATTAATCTTGTTAAAAACACACACGTATGCTTAAAGTTCCTGAGCTTTATGACCGCTGGCCAGAACTCATACCAGCCACTCCAAAGTCCACCGGTCCAGCTGACTTAAAAAAAAAATGCTGCCAGTTCCAAGAAAAATTAATTACGAGATTTATGCCAGCTTTTCCCCATGAGATCACGTAGCAGATAACAGACGACACACTGGGTTAGAGTTCCCTCAGATCTCATCCCAAAGTAAATGGCAGCCAAGGTTAATTGGCTTCTCTGGCCTCCCCAGAGGCTGATCGACGGTATCAAAATTGTTTTGCTTTTGTTAAGTGCGGAGGGTGATGGGTTTAATCAAGGCATTAAGTAAAAGAGATTTAGTCACAAGCAGTGATTTAGTCTCCGCTCCTGGCGTTCGACTGTCCACTGTGCATCCAATTAAAATCAATGCAAACTATAATTGTATTTTATAGTAATTGGGTGGTTCAAACATATTCAATCAACAGACTGGGACTTAAATTGTGCTGCCTAAAGCTTTCATCCACCTTCCCTATAATGGAAATGTGCTTTTGGCATGATGCATCTATGAATGCATTAAAAATGAATATGACATACAGTTGAACTATTATTGGTTAACTGTAGTAGAAATTGATTTAGGTGTAGGTATTCTGTCTGTCTTTCAGCTTCTCTTCAAACCAAATATCCATGCCGAGAAGAAAGAGCTATTTATTGCTTTTTATCTCCCTTTCACTATCTTTTCCTTTTCTTCTTGCTTTAAGGGTTGAGGTGTTGATTAAAAAGGCATCTGAAAACCCACTTTCAGGCTAAAGTGGCTGCATTTTTCTACATGCTGCATTTTCAGGTTTAGACTCTTCTCCAGATATCCACTCATTTTTGGGGAGAATTGAATTTGGGCTCATCGATAATTCAATCTTCATAGCTTTTTTCCTCCATGCATTCTGTTTTCTTTAATCTGGCTGAGAGAAAATAGCTGAACAAGCTAGTCATGTGAAACATTAGCCTGTGTAGAGATGCTTCATCCACATATCTCTCGGGCTTTTGTAGTCTTATCTTTTTTGTAATAAACTTTTCTACATTTTAATGTCATCTAAAATATGAAATCACATAAATGGAAGTTACATACTGACCACAAATGTTAAACAATAAAAACATATCTTATATTTTACACATTTTTTTAATGTTTTTGAACAAAGTCTCTTATGCTCACCAAGGCTACATTTATTTGATGAAAAATACAGTAAAAACTGTAATATTTTACTGTATATTATACCAGTCTTAAGTGTGACAAACCTTCAGAAATTCTGCTTAGTTATTTTTGGCCCTCAATTATTATAACGGTTCTTATTATTATCGATGTTGATAATATAAATGCAGATAAATGCAGCTGTGGTGAGCGTGACTTGTTTCCAAATAAAAAAATAAATACATTTTGGCAGGTAGTATATATTCTTCAAAGGAGCCACCCTTTACCTTGATAACATCCCTGTGCGCTCTTGACCTGCTCAACCAATTTCATGAGGTGCATCATGGGATACTTTTCCAACTGTCCTGGAGTTTCCATGTATGCTGGGCTTTGCTTTTTCTTTTTTTCCCATTAAAAATAATTCTGTAAAGAAAAGGCACAATTAGGGCTGGGCGATATAGCTAAAAAATGTATCAACGATATAATGTTTCATATCGTTCGGTATCGATAATTATTGACATTTTTATAACCTTTTTTAAAACAAAGAGCAATAGAAAAAAATGTTTACATTTAACCACTGTATTTTTAAATTAACTCTATTTATTGAGACAAACAACAAATATTTTTGGTTTTAACAGTTAAACACACAATAAAAATTAAACAAATATTTAATTTCTAATGTTTTATATGCAGATTAAATAGGTCTTAAAGGTGACATATCATGAAAATCTGACTTTTCCAGGTTTTAAGTGCTA
>NW_015655406.1:1490038-1491939 GCF_001515625.1 Sinocyclocheilus rhinocerous
TTTCGTAAATGCATAAACAAATTATGAACAAAACAGCATCACGTATTTATGCATTGCTTAATCCAAAGAGCCGAATCGCCCATCACACAGATTGCCTTTAAAAACAAACCAGATGCAGTGAAAAGGAATAAACCTCCACAAATTCGTTACGCATTTTCTAAAAGTTTAAACTGTTTTAACTTTGCATGGCTTTCTATACATCTCTTCTGTGAGACCCGAGCGCAGCAGTTATATTTGTCCGTCTAAAAAATGCGCTGAATTGTGAATGGCTTGGTTTCGGTTTTAACCTATAAAATTCCGCATTGAGCTTCTATATTTCTCTAATATTTTGAATGAATAACGCAGCAGCGGCGCGTCTTGTGGCCTATACTAACAAAACATTCAAATGCAACATCTTACATCATCATCACCGCATCTCGTGACCCATGTTCCTGTTTGTGTGTGCTGTCTGCGTCACTCATAGCATGTGCCTATATCGTGCACTATATCGAACATTTTATATCGTTATCGAAGAAGGTGTACCGTTGATAAATATCGATACCGTTTTATCGCCCAGGCTGCACAATTTATATTTGTCTATAAAACTAATTTCGAAAACATTTACACATACAGCAAGCCAGCAAATTCAAAGTTTTTTTAAGATCATGAGGAATCCTAAACCAGAAAAAGCTGTCTACACTTTGACTGGTAGTCTAAATTCAGTCAAGTGTGTTCACCTTCACATAACAGAGGGCTTGTTTTGAAGGTGCGCTCATTGTGATTGTCAGACAATCAGGTGCATCCCATCTTGAGGGGTGCTGTTTGGCTTTGTCTACAGCCTACCTGTTACAGCAGATGGCCAAGAGAAGTTGTTTCATTACCACTGTATCCTAAGGGTTCTCAATTGATTCGCTTTCTCTTCTTCCTTCTCCACCTTGGCTTATATTACTAGCAGTTCATTTGACACACTGGAAACAGACTGCATTGTAGAATAGAGTACCCAGCACAACGTGCTCTATTGTATACTGCACATTTTTCCAGGTTGTATTACATGGATAAAGAAAAATAGTGCTATGCACAGTAAACATACTATATACACTGCAGAAATAATAAGAGTAGTATGGCAGTTCACTAGAGCTCAAAATGGATTGTCTGCTTGCCTGAGGCCATTATAAAAGTGTTTTTGGACAGCTGACAGAAGTCTCATGCATTTGTCAGTGCTGTATCTGTAACATTTTTTATATATGGACACTATCATTTAAAGGTTTGGGTTAAGTAATAATTTATTTTTTGAAAGAAATTAATATTTTTTAATCAGCAAGAACACATTTATTTGATTAAAATTGACAGTAAAATAACTTTCAAAGTTAACCCCCCCCCCCAAAAAAAATATTAAGCAAATAATGCTGAAAATTCAACTTGGCCATTCAACTTGACCATTACTTTTTACAATATTTTCAAATAGAAAATTTATTTTGTAATAAAATTTCACTATATTATTTTTTACTGTATTTTTGATTGATGAAAGAGACTTTTTTGAAAAATATTTGTACAATTTTAACAGACACCAATCTTTTAAACGGAAGTGTACATGCATCTTTATGCTTTACAAACTTAAAACACTTAGTTTTCAGAAGATAAATGAGGTTTTATTGAAATCAGGGCCCGTATGTATAAAACTTCTCAGAAATGCTCTTAAGAATAGTCTTAAGCTTTGACTTAAGTGTCAAAAAATTCTTGTCTAAGAGTAGGAGACCTTTATAAAGAAGCTAAAAGCAACTTTCAGTAAAGTCTAAGACTGATTCTTAAGTGTTGACTGAGGTGACACTTAAGTGTTGTGAACTAAGGACTACAATGATGTCAACACAAAATGGCCGACCTCGACCTCTGAATCAGCCAATAGTGAGCCTGCTCATGTAAAG
>NW_015655406.1:1491976-1498195 GCF_001515625.1 Sinocyclocheilus rhinocerous
CCCACTGATTTATATTTATATAGATCAGTGAACTCGCCATTATGACGTAATCTAGCAACATTTAGCAACTGTTTTAGCTACTTTCAGTTGAAAGCAGTTGGCAACACTGGTCAGTGTTTTTTTCCCTAGTATTTGAATGGTTTAAGTGAAATGTGGGGTCATTAAAAAAAACCTCCACACATCACTTTTGGCCACTGTTGTGTTTGGTGGGATTAGTGCCACAATATGTAAGACCCTGCTTACTGTGTCATCACCGGTGCATTGTTGCATTTTTTCCAATTTTCCAGCCAAAAATTTTTACTACTTTAATTTCTGCAGTTAGAGCATTGATTTGTAGAGTGGAAGAAGTTATTAAATTTCTTACTTCGTCAGTTACAAAAAGAATTGACTATCTTGGCCATCAAGTTTGTATCATTTTATCAACATATAACTCCAATATGTCTCATATCTTCGTTGGAAAGTGTCTCCTCCTTTTGCTTGTTACTCCTAACTAGGTTAGGAGACCTCTCCAGCTTTCTTAAATCATTTAGGAGCTGAGACCTAGTCTTAACACTTAGGAACCTTTATGAATCACACTTATTCTTAAGTCTAGGAATAGGAGTAAAATACATTTACATACGGCTTTATACATAAGGCCCCTGATCTGAATGAATCTGGATGAATGGGCTAAAAATTATGAACCAGTAATTATTTTCCATCAATGCTATTTCTGTAAAATATTTCAAATGTATATGTGTTATTATTTTTTAACTATACAAATTATATTAAAAATACAATATAAAATTATCAATTTAAATGAATTATAATGTGAAGTTTATAATTTTATGTGTTGGAGCCAGTGAAAATATTGGCCTGTCTCAGCAAACAGAAACAATCCTTACTGTTGAGCCATGAGTGCACATTGACATACATTTATTTCTGCATAAATATACCAAAACCAGTTCAATAGGTCATCTGCACTCATAAGCTCTTAGAAAGCTCCATTTATTAAATATAATTATGAAATGTATGTACACCATTCATTTACAATAGTCATATAGAAAAAAAAAACAGCCATAGAATTAATTCTCAATAGAAAGCAAGTGTTTTTTTCTTTTCTTTTTTCTTTTTGTATTGTTTTTCTAGTCAGGAGATATAATGCACTTCAATAAGGACGAGACTTCGTTCCCGGGGCACGCTGGGTACGCTCATTTGCGAGACCGGCTCGATTACGGTGGGATAGAGAATTAAACTGCCTGAATCTGCCCGGCCCATGGGAATTGGGATACACACAAATGACTCATATTCCATCCCTCAGCCGCCGCTGATATATTCTTATTGTCCTTTAGTGGTTAATCCCAGCCTTTAGCGGCTCCTTGCACCAGTCAATAGTTTCAACATCAAATCCGGTGTTGTCGGATGCCGACGTCTTTAATCTTTTTTTTTTTTTTTTCCATGTTGAGCGATGGTCGATCCTTTAAAAACAACGTCTGGGAAGGTCCGCCGCCCTGCCACAAAACCATTCTCTCAGAACCCTCTCCGCTGGGGTTTCAGTCCATTAGCTTAAGCCCACTCTATATTCGGGCTTTGAGACAGACAGGTTTGAGCAGGCACACTGGATAAAGACAATTCAGACTGATGCTTCAGCCCTCCTGCTGTGCTTTCTGCTTGGAAAGTGTGTGTGCTGTGCATGTATAACCTATTATTATGCCCATAAAATAACAATATACAGCTCTGTCATCATCCAGGAGGCCGGCACACACTTACTTTCACGCAAGCTTTACTCTCTTCATAGAAAATAAGCAAACAAACAAAAATGTCTCTGTTGTAATTTCTTGTTCCCAGCCTGTTGAGTCATTGCTGGCCTCTGATTGGCTGCTCAGCTTGCAGTGTAGATAATACAGTGCGGTGGGGTTGCTAGCATGTACACTGGCGACAGGCTGTTCGATTAAAGGCCAGGCACGACATGGTGAGGTCAGATGTAGTATTCTTTGCTGTCGTGGTTGGGTTTGTGCAGGTCCAGCGCAGCTCGGTATGGTGGATGCTCCATGCTGGGGCGGTGCGTCTTTCCGGTGATTACAGAGGGTGCTGGAGTCCGTCGGTGTCGATATAGGAAGCGGATGATGATAGCCAGCACACAGAGGGTGATGAACACCACTGCAGCCACTACTCCTGTTTATTAGATAAATGAAGAAGTTGAACACATGCTAAATATTAAATAAGTATACTGATTCACTACTTAAAATATGGTTTGAATGAAATGGTGTGGCTTTGGATCTCATAAATGTATCTTGAGAATAAATGGAAGATGTATTAATATTTTGATCGTTCTACAGTGCAGTGCTACAGTGGTACAAATGAGAACAGCATAAAATAAAACTTCTGATATAACTAAAGATGTATGAGGCTGTACAGTTTCATTACTAAGGATGGTTTATTACTTGTCAGATCTAAGAATTATTTTGAAAAGATTTTTCCCAGAGCACAATATCATGGGGATCTATACCTCCGATTAGTGCTAAGTCATTTTGATCAGCCGTTTTAAGTGGGTCTTTGCCTTGGTCTGTTTTTGCTGAGTCATCTGCAAGCAGAGAATGAGAGGGAGAGGAAGACAAAGAACTGGATTCTGTGATTCTTTTCAGCAGGCTGAAAAATACTGTCATTTTTTAGTCTCATTGCCATGTGGAAACTATTAAAAAGAATAATTTACCTGAGTGAGTGTGTGTATTGCTCAAAGTGTTCAAGCTGGATATCGTCCCACAACTTGATGCTTCCAGACGGCCGATAACAGTAACTAACGGGCTCTGGCTGTTTTGCAGGGCTGCCTTCAGAGGGGTAGCCTGATTAAACTGCACAGAGGACAGGCAGCCAATAAACCCTCTCAATCCTGCCTGGACCAGCTCCTTATCAGTAATGTCACTACCTGAAACAGGAAAAAGAATTGAGCAACTGAAATTAAATGTGATGTTTGTAATATGTACATGTTAAAATACATTCTCTCATCCCAGGTTAATATGCACAGACAACGACACTACTGTTCAAAAGTTTGGGGTCAGTAAAATATTTAAAATGTTTTTTAAAGAAGTCTCTTATGCTCACCAAAGCTGCATTTATTTGATCAAAAACACAGTAAATAAAGTAAATATTACTGCAATTTAAAATAATGTTTCTATCGTCATGTAAAATGTAAATTATCCCTGCGACTGAATTTTTTAGCAGCCATTACTCAAGTCTTCAGTGTCACATGATCCTTCAAAAATGGAAACCATTATACATTTTTTTCAAGATTCTTTGATGATTAGAATTTCAAAAAGTTTCTTTTGAAGCAGAAATCTTTTGTAACATTATAAAAGACTTTACTGTCACTTTTGATCAATTGAATGCATCCTTGCTGAATTAAAGTATTAATTTCTTAAAAAAGAAAAAAAGAAAAACTATTTTTGAATGATAGTCTAGAAACAAATAATAAATTCAGGTTATCTCCTGAAAAGAGTAACCAAAACAAGACTCTGTTAGTGACATTGGCACAACAAATGGCGTGAGTTTGGAGTGAAATTAGCTGTTTGTCTGACTAATGGGATACATCTGACTAATGTATTGGAGTAATTAGAGAATAATTATGCATTTCACCTTTAAATTATTTCAAAGTCACTGTTTAACCACTCCACAGCTTTTATTTTAAAAGAAGCAGACTGCAGAATCACACAAGTAACCTTTAATCTGCTTAATCACCTTTTTAAAAAGCTTCATTATTATATTCCTCAAGTCCCTTTTTTAGTGTCCACAAAGCCTTTCTAAAACAGAATAATTCAGCACATTCAATGCTGGTTCCTTTTCTATTTTGCGTCTATAATGACTAATGAGTCTAAAAGGGGCTTGTTGTAGTTGCATGAATGCTTTATTGCTAATTTGTCTAAAATGTTCTCTTGCCTCTATCAAAGCGCTGAGGTTCGTGCCACTTTCAGACCCTCCTCATTGGTTATCCGGTAAAGAGAAACAGTCTCCTAGGCAACACTGAGAAATTCCATTTAGCTTTGACTTGGCAACTCACCTGTGATGGCGCTGTCAAAAGTGTGCCTCCCTAGCCAGACAACCACTCTGTCCTAACCTGCCTGGATTCAACACCTGATGCCACATCAGTGATTTGATTTGATTTGATTCATTAGACAGAAAAGTAGTAAAATACTCAATACGTCAAGGATAGCACAATAAAGTTAAAAACTTGTTTCCATTGTGGTCCTTGATGTTAAACAGAAATAGAAATGTGTGAAATGGCACACAAGGAACATGATAAAATAGAGTCCTCTTCAAAAGCCTGTCAGAAACTCACCTTGGATTCTCCCTAGAATCACAGACCTCGCCGGGCTGAGAGCAGAGCCAGGAGACAGGCTGTACTGCTGGGTTATTGTGTTGTCAATCTGGAAGGGGACAGATATAATGGCAGATAACTTGGAAACGATTGATAACAGTAATAGATTTGAATCAGTCACAGGAAAAAACAAACAAACATCTGAGATCACTAAGACATGCTTTTAGAAATATAATTCATATGCTACAAGACCTTTAAAATTTCTGAATATCAGACAAGCATAAAAATCATCTGTCCTCATTTCTGTAGAAAGTATAGTATAGGAGGTCAAGTAAACCCCTTTAGAAATCAGATATTGGCCATTGTTTTAACACCTGTTGCTATGGAGACAAAGACTCACCTGCACAAACAGCTCCTGTCCCTTTCGATTGATTTTGACCCAGTGAAACCGTCCGTCTGCTAGACTGGATGACACTGGGCTGAACTTTTCTGTTCGTTTTTCTTTGTTCAACAAGTATCGTATTTGCAGGCTGCCTGGGAAATCAGAGTAAAAGCTATTGACTTAAAGTCATAAGATATTTGTTTGAACAATGAATGCAGAGTTGTATCATGACAAGACGGAATAATGTTTAAAATTTGCAGAGATAAGTAATGGGTTGCAAAACAAACTCCAACAGAGTGTTCAAGACCCCAGTGTATATGTATATATATTAGGGGTGTAACGATTCACTCGTTTTCTCGATGCATCGATTACAAACCCTGACGATGCATATGCATCAATCTTGAAACATGGATTTTTGAATCGTGAATCGTCGATTTCGGACAGTAATCGTTTTAAAATGCTAAGAATTGAATCAATTGCGATTTCTATAGCGATTCAATGCTTTCAAAATATATACACATTAAATCACTACAAGCACGAATGAATGGAAACCATGAACAGTGTTCGTGCCTCGCATCTCTCCTTTACACGCTGCACTATTTACCGCCTGTGAGTGTCACAAGATTGCGCTCGCGCTCAGTTCGTCTCACTGACACATTTTTTGAGCAGCTGATGTGTGATCTCTCTCCTTAGTACTCGTGGCCAGTAATGCTAAAATGAAGCAGTTTTGCTTTTCTGTAGTTTTTCAATGGCTCTCGGTCATACCGACGTCATTACCTGAGCAGTCGAATGCTGCGCATTTATTGCATGGACGGAGCAAAAATGTAAGTGTCTAAAGCATACGCACAGTTCCATTGAATGATAAATGTGTTTTAACAATGTTGTTCAACCGAGTGTACGAAGGAAACTGTTAAAATAACCACAGCATTAACAACAACCTTGAAATAAGAGCGCGAGGTTTATCTGATAATCAGATGCATGAAAGTAGCTGTTGTTGCTATAGCAAACAGACATAGGGTGCGTTTTCTTTCAGAATCATAATTCGCTGATGGAGAGGAAAAGTTAAATACTATAGCATTTTGTTTTATGAAAATGAGATAAAGAAGTTTTCGCACTGAAAGAGAAGTGATCTGGCGCTCAAAGAACTTAAGGCATGCCAGGAAATGCCTAATATGGACAAAGGCATCTATCGCTGCAGCTAAGCTGAATAAAAAGCAGAATGAACTGGTGAAACGTTAAGACAAAAAACACAATAAATAAATAAAATGTATGAATGATGCAGTGCTAATTGAAGAGATAAGAAAAGAATTCCTTGTAAAAAAAAATAAAAAATAAAAATACATACATAGGCCTACATAAATTATTGTATTTAACATTTCTGTCACTTCTGAAATGATAGCTACACCCCTAGTGTGACAAAATGTTAGCCTATACATAATACTTTTAAAGCTCTTTTTAAAAATCTTGACTTACATAAATTTCTACATATGCCATGTCATGCCATAGCATCATTAAACTAGCATCTAACAATGGACAAACGTGTTTTTTC
>NW_015655406.1:1500435-1500874 GCF_001515625.1 Sinocyclocheilus rhinocerous
AATATATATATATATATATATATATACATATATATACATACACCACAGGATGCTGCAATTTACTGATTAGAATCGACTATTCCAAAGAGCCATGCAATAATTCTATTTACACAAAAGTACTCTCCTCAGTAAAAAATTTTACACATAAGAAACGAAGCACCTTTTAAAAACATGTTAAAATGTAAGATGAAGTCTTCAAAAAATTTGGGGTCAGTAATTTTTTTCCTATTCTTTTTTTTTTATTATTCAGCATGCAAGGACACCTGATGGAGTTTTGGTTCTTAGTCATTGTCGCCTTTGGCATGCTCAGTTTGGGTTTAAAGACAATTATAAAGAATGCAGAATCGATTCGTTAATTGAATCTAATCGAATTTAGTTGTGAATTGAATCGTTCTGAATTTGCAAAAATCGTTCTTGAATCGAATCGAAAACCTATGAA
>NW_015655406.1:1500922-1515391 GCF_001515625.1 Sinocyclocheilus rhinocerous
AATCGACTATTCCAAAGAGCCATGCAATAATTCTATTTACACAAAAGTACTCTCCTCAGTAAAAAATTTTACACATAAGAAACGAAGCACCTTTTAAAAACATGTTAAAATGTAAGATGAAGTCTTCAAAAAATTTGGGGTCAGTAATTTTTTTCCTATTCTTTTTTTTTTATTATTCAGCATGCAAGGACACCTGATGGAGTTTTGGTTCTTAGTCATTGTCGCCTTTGGCATGCTCAGTTTGGGTTTAAAGACAATTCATATTCAGTAATATTAGCGATTTGACTGCACAGAGTATTGAATGAGAACAGAAACTGAACTGAATTGAGCTGGATAATGACACTACTGTCTTCTGTGGAGCTGCTTTATAGTTGAATGGAATTTGTTTCATAATTGATGAACTTTGCAACATCTTCACTGTTACTTAGTTGAGTTGAACTGAATCAACACTGAACTAAATTGAGCTCAATAAGGACACTTCTGTCTTCTGTAGAGCTGCTTTATAGCTGAACTTGAATTAGTTTCATAATTAGTGAATTTAGCAACATTAACACTTATTTTCCCCATTATCACTGTGAAAGTGCTTTGAAACAATCTGTACTGAGCACTACATAAATTAATGTGAACCGACATTAAATATTTCTTTTTTTTTTTTTTACTGTATTTTGATCAAATAAAGAATCCTGAAAAATGTATAAGTTTTCACAAAAATATTAAGCAGCACAATTATTTTTTAACATTAATAATGATAAGAAATGCTTCTTGA
Organism: Sinocyclocheilus rhinocerous; assembly: GCF_001515625.1. NCBI lineage: Eukaryota > Metazoa > Chordata > Actinopteri > Cypriniformes > Cyprinidae > Sinocyclocheilus > Sinocyclocheilus rhinocerous. Next base: position 1,501,689 of record NW_015655406.1, read on the forward strand.
GCAGCTAATCAGCGAGTGATTTAAGGATAATGTGACTCTGAAGACTGGAGTAATGACTGCAAAAAATTCACAAGAATGCCAACATAGGAATAAATTACATTTTAAAATATATTAAAATAATAATAAAAAAAAGTAATTTTAAATTGTAAAAATATTCCACAATATTACTGCTTTTACTGTATTTTTGATCATCTAAAGTCTTGATTAAAATAAGAAACTTCTTATTTCACTTCTTACTTGTAATAAAAACATAAAAAAACTTACATATGCCAAAGTTTTAATTTAATTAATTAGATAATAATACTAGCCTGATAATAATAATAATAATTATTATTATAATAATTATTATTATTATGGTCTTGATGCCAGCAACAGGCGATATCTCTAACTATAGTTAATACACGGTACTATCGTCTTTCGGCACAACCCTATAATGAGAACAAAACTTGAATTGAGCTGAATCATGACACTACTGTCTTCTGTAATTGATCTGGATTGAATCAGCATTGAACTGATTTGAGCTGAATAATTGTCAATATTCTCTGTCAATTCAAAGTGACACACATTTCTGTAATATTTTTTAATATTATTTGCTTGCTTCCTAACTTTAATCCATTGCTTTTTATGTCTTTCCTTAGCATACTTTTCTTCTGTTCTTCTGCATTTCAGGGCAGTGCTTCTTTCTTCTTATCACCTTTCTCCCTTTTTATCCTTCCATGTCAAGACTGATGTGTATTGCTATCTGCTGTGCAAGACATTTTAGCCAGTCATGTGTTCCCTTGATGAGATGGTGACAAATTCTTTTCCACTAACTGGAAAAACATAGACGTGAAAGTACTGTAAACGGAGATGAGAGACAATGGTTTCAAGAGCCTTCAATTTAGATGCCATGTGCTCTTTAGGTAAAGGATGTGGGTGTAACAGAGAGAAAAAGCATATGTGCATATGATGCACTTTAATGGATATGTGTGAATTTCAAGAATATTGAGGTGCCAGGTTGAAAGAGTGTATGCCAACAAGAAAGGTACAGGGTGTGAAATTGAAGGAAAAAACCCCTCTTTCCCTCAACTCCTTTTAGGATTAAAGGAAAAACTGATGTATTTCCACTACTCTGTAAAAATGTAACCTGCATAGCTAAAATTTAATTTCTAGAGCTCAAAGGAAGACAGATATTGTATACATATTACCGTTCAGAAGTTTGGGGTCAGTACTTTAATTAATATATTTTTTAAAGAAATTAATACTTTTTATTAAGCAGGGATGGGATGCATTACATTGATCAAGAGTGGCAGCAAAGACATTTATAGAATTACAAAAGATTTATATTTCAAATGTGTGCGTGTGTGTGTGTGTCTATATATATATATATATATATATATATATATTTGTTATATTTATTTTACTCATCCTAATGTCCCTCCACACCTAATATTGTAGCTGCTCTTTTCTATTCAGTGAAATAAGATAAAGACTAAGCTGAAGAAAGGAAAAAAATAAAAATAAAATAAATAAATAAGTAAATAAGTAAGTATTGTTCTTTTTGAAGCTTGATATGGTTTGTAACAGGGTGAGCAAATTATGACTATTCCACAAGGAAATGTAAGAATAACGTATGATTTGGTACCGTTTGATGTTAGCATAACAGCCATATAGTGCTGGTCCAGAGTGTGAGCTGTCAGGATCAAGGCTGGCACATGATGAGTCAAGAATCCAAACGACACCTTCTCTTGAGATTTGGTAACTTCTGCGTCATGGAAACCGGCCGGTGATCTTCTGGCTTCCTCATTCAGTATTCCGGAAAATGGCTCCTGAAGAGTGTACAGGACTGAAGATCCACTTTCAAAGGAAGCTGCTAGAGCTGTGATGGACACGGAGAGACAATGCAGTCCCTGGTGAACTTCACTGAGAACATTATCATCATCTCTATGCAAATTCAGATTGCGTGCAAAGGCAATGAACTCTACATCTCATCTGTCATTATTAGAGTTATGAAAAACAACAACATTAGTATTGTTTCCTCCCCAACCACAGCTGAGACCGTGGCAGAGAGGTGTCCTACTGATTCTTTCTGTCTCTTCTCATTTTCTGGTCATCTATTCTAGTTAGCAGTAAACAGCCGTGGCTTGACCGGACCCGTCGTGACATCGCATTGTAAAGAAACAAAGCCATTACATCACTAATCTGACTGACAGGCTGCAGGATAGGTATGAGGCAGACGAATGGCCGCTGTAATTAAATTCCATTTGTCAGTTAAAGCTTTTCTGCCAAGGCCTGTCAGCCCAGCCTCAAGGAATTCAAGGTGAATACGCCATCAAGGGCATGTTGTCATCCACCGGCGGCCGACCCTCCTGAACTAATAGAACATGAAAAGTTGTCTAAAACAGATGAAATTGAGAAATTTCCATAGAAGCTATAGTGGGTTGACTTTCATTCATGTTAAACACATTTTTTGGTACAAATGTCTCCTATTGTGAGACTCATACCATATCCAACAGCTCACGGCAAGTCATGGCTTAAAAGGATATTAAATCATCTCCTATAGAGTGCTGATTTAATTTCTCTCTGAAGGCTTTGATCTAATTGTGTGACTTTACAGTGTAAATCCAATAAAAATGCTTCCGCCGTCAGGAATGCCAACATTATGGCATTTGAGAACTACAAGCATCTGAGGCATGCTTAAGTTCAGAGTGACTATTTCATTCAGCTTTTTTTGATTAGTGCAACAAGACCTATGAAAGCAAGCTCGCCCTGAGGCCATCGTAACCTCACCTGTTCTGCAGTGTGGCCCGTCGAAGGCTGTCTGTGTGCAGTCGCAGGTGTAACTGCTCCTCTCTTCGACACATCTCCCTCCGTTATGGCAGACGCTGTCGCTGGTGCAGTGACCCGGGCAGCCTGAATTCACCCCCGGGGTGGTCTTTGCACGTTCATACAGGTCAAGGGTCACCCCGTTAATGATGAGGGCACGTAAGCAGCCCAGAAAGCCCCTCTGCCTAGAAGCTGTTCCTCCTCATGTGGAGAGTACAATGATTAATTGTCATAGGCAAATTATAAAGCCAAGGCCTTTGAAGTACATAATAGTGTAATTCTTAGAAAAATGATTCCATTTATGTGCTATGTGTGTCCCAACTATTGACATAACTGAATTTTAGTATTATTATTTGATAGTTTTACTCTATTTAGTGTGTAAACAAAAATTTTATATTAATATTTAACCATTAACATTACTTAATTATCTTTGTAATGTACATGTTCTTATTCATCACCATTACACATGAATAGGTTTTATAGGTTAACATTTTACCTGCTTTTACTGGCATTAAATTATTGTGCCTTCATATTCTATAAAGTTTTTGTAAAATGCATGCTCTGATGATCTACTTATGACACTGTATTTAAGTGAGTGACAGCATAACATTTTTGACCATGTTTTTAACAGAGAGTTTACTGAAAATTATTCTTCTTAGCATAAAACAAGAATACTGACAGCAAATAATGTGGTGTGGTGTGAGGGCTTGGCACATACAGAGATATTTACAAGCAAATTATTTATTTGAATACAAAAAGTACATTAGGTTTTTAAATATTTTGTGTTCAAACTGTATTTATTTAATAATTATGGAATTATTTATATTAAGTGATTAATTTACAAACTAAAAGCCAGATGCAGATTATTGTGCAATGTGGGACTTTGATTATAAACAAGTCCAAACTACACTGGCACTTATTTGAAATGTCTTTACTACTTCCAGCCGCTCACTCAAACAAATAAAGGAGATAAAATAAGCATCATACAAGCATCATATAAATCAAAGTTAAAAATCATAAGCAATAGCTGGGCATAAATGTGTTGTATTCACTGACTGCAAACTGCTTTGAAACCAGGAGCCCATCGAGCATGCCACATTTTTACTTTGAAATGTGCAGTTTGCGCATTAATTTAATTTAAATCACAGATCAATTATGTTTAATAATCAAATTAGGCCGTAACATGATTCCTGTTTTTCCGCCCCCAAATTCAAGACCTCTAAAATAATTAAGATTGTTATACCGTTTAAAACTGTATGACTTTTTATGACCTTAAATTTGATAAAACTGAATTTAAGTCTTTTAAAGACCTTCAATGACTTACTATTTATTTGCACACATACATTTTGCAGTTCACACACATCTATTGGTAGTAAAATGCAAGTGAAATGCTTGCACTGTCACGCCTTGGATGTAAAGATATTTTTGCACTGATCTTCAACCCTGTAACATTTAGCAACACCATGGTTCCTGACTTACAAATATGATCACAGATACTTTCTATTAAAATGATCTCAATTTTCTCTGTTCCCTGGGGTATTCTTAGCTCCAGCTAAAGTACACTCAATGTTATTTTATCATGATTAATGACATTTGCTTGATTACATGTCTGCGTACCCACAAAGAGTTGACTGCTGAGCTGAAGCCGGTAGGGTCTCTCAGATGGTGCTTCATTTAGCTTCAGTGGCAGAGAGTCAACCTGTAGAGAAGCTTCTTTCACATTTCGTTCAGCACGGATATAATGCCATTGACGATCATTCAGGGCTACAGGTGCCTGAACGGTAATAATTACTGGTCCATCCCCTAGGTCAAAAGTCAAGTTCACTGTATAGGGAGCTGAGAAAGAAAGAAAGAAAGAAAAAAAAAGAGTTTATTTCACACTGTGTGGTTTTAAATCACATGACAATGAATTTCACTGAAAGTTCACTGAATGAAAGAGTCTCTAAGCACTTGCTGAAACCCCTATTTTCGGGTCAGATGCACACAATACCAGGATATTCAAGGATATATTATCCTTAAAATTAACAATTATGTAAATGTTTCTGTCTTGCTTTCCAATTAAAATATCAAATAAAAAAAAAAATATTATAGTAATTTTTATATATAAAACTGTTCTTTTTCTTATGCAATTTTGCTTCAAGTAAGTTTCTATTTATAATTTAGATATTTTCTTGGAAAAAAATAATAATAAAAACAACAGGGTTTTTTTTCTTCTTTTTGGCAAATAATATTTAAACAATGACTCACAACTAAGTTCCAGCCTTATGAAGTCTCTGACACCCAGATTCTCCAAGAAGACTCCTGAGAGAGCACTAGTTTTGAAAAAGAGTGAAATATCGACGCTCAGTTCAGCTTGCAGGGTGGGGAAATGCAGATAGGAGGATTCCTGGTAAAAAGATGCAGAGTTCCAGAAAAATCCTGCAGCAGAGGGACAGGCAAGAAAGCACACAATGTGTTGAAAAACAAATTTTGCATTGAATTCGATAAAAACGGGTCCATCTCTTCTGCATTTTGAAATATGAAAATATATTCAGTAGAGAGCCATATTACCCCCCATTCCCTATTTAAATGTGGTAAACAAAACACCTACGGTTGCCATAGCAACGCAGCTGTCCAATTTGGAGCTCGGCCTGTGAGTTTGTCCGGTTTGTGTCTCCAATGGCGATCTCACTAAGGGGTAAATGGTCTTTGTAAGACAGCACACCAGTATCATTTGCCCTGCAGGAGGAGAAAGAGAATGAGAGAATGTGCAAGAGAAGAGGTAATGAGCGAAAGGCTGGGAGAAAGTCTTTTTAATCTCTCTCTGAGGTAGAAGATTGCCCTCCAAGGAGTGTGTATGCTTCACTTGTTGCTTAAAAAACGGTAATACTTGCGCCCTTTGGCGAGTATCAAGCTTTTTCTGCAGTGTCTAGGTCACTTTAACAGAAAAACTAATGAAGGGTTTTAAAGTACGATTCCAATACAGCCATTTAATTCACTAAAACTCTCAAATCTGCCTAAGATTTCTTTCGTTCTATCAGAAAATAACAATCCTATTACCTTACAAAGTAGGAAAAACTGCTCACTGAGTGCCAAGTGTGTGGGAAATTGGGCTATTTTTAAAAGGATGCCACAGTTTGATTTTTTTCCCCACGGGCTAAAGGTTTGACACATTAAATAAATGATATCTGACTGAAATGCTTGTATTGAAATAATATCTATTCTACCAATGATAAACTGTGCTAAATGTTAGGTATTCTGAGAGATGGGTACTTATAGGAAGCCTTTGAGCTGCTGTGAGGTCCTTTATAAAAACAAACTGTGTTTATGTTTATGATATTACTTTGTATGATATTGTATTATGATTTTTAAGTTGAAACTGTGCATAACACATAAGAGTGGCTGCAAAATATGCATTTTTTCATATTTGGGCTAGGGTCATTATTAGGCTATTTTTGACTGGCCATTGGGCTGGTTTTGTTACACAGAACTGGCAACCGTGATTCACTGTGAAATTAAGATTTACCAGGTGTCTTGGTCTGCATCACAGTTGCAGAAATAATTCATGTCCCTGCAGTTGCCATCCAAACTACAAGAGCACTGCTGGACCCCAGGCAGAAATCCTCCCCAATATGTTCGTTTCACTCCATCTCTATCCAGCCACCATGACAGAGGAGTTCCATCTGAAAATGGACAAAATGCCCCTAGGATAAGAATATTTTTTACTTATCTAGCAGTAAATAATTATGCAAAAAATGACAACACTGTTTGGAGTCTAATGTAATTTAGTCATGCATGATGTCAGTAATGGGCTCTGAGACCCCTGTCAGTCAAGCAGGCATTATAGTATTCCTGCAATGTGCATGACCAGACATCTGCTATCACAGTGGTGCAGAGATCTGGCCAAGAGCTTAGCCAATGACAAACGGCAATCGGCAGTGCAAGATGTCTAGTGCTGGAGGTTCACCATTTGAGCAATGTTTGATCAAAGGTTGATCTTTTGCTCAAAGGCTTTATTGGATCTCATTCTGAACAAATCAAAATGAACCCAAAACGTGAGCCACGTGTTTGAGGATAAGTTGACTCCAACTCAGTTAAATGCCTACGCAAATCAAGCCTGCAAAGTCGAAAGTATTAAAGCAGTGTGAGAAAAAAAAACACATGGAATAATTTAGCGTACCAGTGTATAATCTTTTTTTAAGGCTTTATGCATGCCTTTGCAATTCAAATGCTCTCATCACGTCCTATAACCATCCCTGCATGACAAGAATTACATTCTAACAGCTTTTTAAGTGAACATCATCATTCACCGCACATCGTCGTCATGTCACACTTGAGCCCCTTTAATATCTGTGGTAATAACCTGCTGTTGTGAATCATTTAGCTGTGAGGTACTTTTTTGTTCCTTTGGAACATATTAGTCAAATTTAGAGGATTAGAATTCCTGAGGTACATAAATCACACACTTCATAAGAAAGACAACATTTTAGCGCTACAGTACACAAAAACAATAAGAGAGACTAGAGTAATAAAGCATGACCAACCCCAGGTGTCAAAAAGCCGAGACTTTCTGCAACGATATTTCACTTCCTGTTGGCAGTGTTCCGAGGAGGTCACAAGCGAGCGGAGATGGTACGGCGAGATGGTGTAGCTGAAGATGAGAACAAAAGGGCTGCGTGGAGTGGATCCTCGAATGTCAATGATCCTCATGTGATCGTGCCCCACTACGGTCCAAACTTTATCTTCTGTGCAAGAAACACACACACACACACACACACACACAAACACAGCATGCTTGAAAAACTAGTACAAACTGAAATCCCCATTGACTCGGATCGTTATCAACACTCTCAAGCCTGCACTCAATCGACCGTATGTGTTCGCGAATGAAAATGAGAGATTAACAGAGTGATGGAGTCGTATGCAAATACCTGATGAATATTAAGCAGAGAACTGAAGGTCACTCATTCAGGAGGGTGTAAAATGACGAGAGTATGGTAGTGTACGCTAGTACCTTTCACTATGCAAATTGAAATTGCTGTGTGTGATGTCCAAAGGTGCCGGTCTGCGGTGTCTTGCAGAATTAGCATGGTTAATAGCTCCTGTAATTGAGGTCAGTTTCAAATGATTTTCTTGCCAGTGCTTGTTGGCGTCGTCTGAGAGAAAAGGTCTATTTGTATTGGGACTCTGGATCTTTTAATGCATTCACCGTGACAAAGCTAACTTTGCAATCTGACTAAAGCTCGATGAAAGCTAACTTTGTAAAATAAAGCCAGCTTAGCTGTGCCAACGTGCAGCAGGTGGTCACAGCGTATGACAGTTTCCCGGTGCTTACTTTTCTCAGCTCGGCTTGCAGCTTCAATAACCTCGGAGCCAAAGCCTGCTGCCTATGAAACTAAGAAAAATGAAGCTATCAGTCTCAGCTAGTACGCGCTGCCAGTCTCTGCAGGGAGACATGCTCCTTGACTTTTTTCTTCTTTCACCTGCACTCCTCCCTGCTGCTGACATAATGGGGCTTGAATTTCCCTGCATGATGATATAATGTATTACAGTCTTATCTTAGAGACAAATCAGCCCAGCATCTGATGCTGAGTCATGTCAGAAGCCAAAAACCAAGGTCGGTGAAATTGGTGATGAAACCTGACAGGAGATGTGAGAAAACGCATTGTTCCTGGTGATAGAAGATGCATTTGCTTGCCCCCACATGTCTTGGTGAGGTGGCAAACCATTTTTCCCCCTTTATTTTGCTATAGTACTATCAAAACTGGTTATAAAGAGCTTATTATAAAGTAGTTATCAGTACATTTTAAGGTAAAAAGTAGATTTTGGTAGTTCAGGTAGTTTGGTATATTACTCTAGATGTCACGTCCAAAAAATACTAGTGATTTTTACAGAAAAAGACTGTAAAAATGCTACAGTAAAAACTGTTATTGGTTAACTATAAGTTAACCTTACCATATACATTAGCTTAATTTTTTGTAAAATACTGTCAAATGTATTATTTTTTTAAGTAAAACCTACGGATTACCATATATTCACATTAAAAGTATGCGTGTCATCACATATGATTATAATATATTTTTTAATAGTTTTGTTTCTTTTTCCTATTTATGTTATCAGTAGTACTTCAGTGTGCTTTATGTTATATTTTCTGTTTTTTAGTTAATGTTATTGCATTATTTTTGTGTTGTATGTATGACAGGCCAATTACAATCTGATTCAACATGTGGCTTTCTATTGTGCCACCTGTATTATTGTGGTAGTTATCAGTACATTTTAAGGTAAAAAGTAGATTTTGGTAGTTCAGGTAGTTTGGTATATTAACATTATCACTTATTGAAATATACAGTTATAAACTGTAAAATATACAGGAACTAATATGCAATTCTGTAATACATGAAACAACCACAGCTGGCAGATTTTTATTACAATAATTTTTTTTAAAACCACAAATATAACCACATCCACAGTGTCTATCAATCGTGGCAGGAGTAATTGCTTAAATTTTGGTGAAATGATGGAAAACTATTAATCCGTCATATATCAATGAAAAAAAAAGCGCTATCAGTAAGTTCATATTATTCCCCCACGGTCTTGGGATAATACAAAACATCTAAACCCCAGCAATATCACACCATCTAGATGTCTTGGTAACACTCATCATCCACTTCACTGGACCCAGTCTAGCTGAATCAGGGATGTTTGTGTGGTGCCTGAGCAAAAAATCTGCCTCACCGGAGACTCCCTGAGAGGAAGGTTGGCCAACCCTGATTCAACCTGCTGAACTAGACAGCCGCATGAGATGCTGAACTCACTTAATGAGATGTGTGATTTCTCCAGGCAGTCCCCCACACATGCTGAGGTCACACCTGTCCATGCACTGAATCAGATTTGTAAATGAGAAGTGCTGAGCTTTGAGCTTCATCATTCAATAATGTGAAAGATGATGAACATCAGTGTATAATACGTCTAGAAACGTGCCAAGCTGAGTATGCATATTTGGGTGAGTCACCTGCCATGGTGCAGTTGACTTGAGTGTGCTCTAGAGGTCCGCTCCCATCAAGGTCGATTGTAAACACACTTGACTGGCTTCCTGTTTTCCTGAAGGCCTCACAGGATCGCTCATATATTGCTGAAAATGATGAATCATAGAAATGATGTAAATAAATCTGCTGCTGTTTTTATGTTGTGTTTAATTACAGAACGTTTGCATTTTGGCACATCAGCATGCTTGGCACAGGGATACTGAGCCTGTAGGCGGTAAACACAAAAGTGAAATCAAGAACATTTTGTTGCCTTAAAGTTTAAAGTGTAATCATATGAGATAAATTATACATGTCAACGTTTGATGATTCAGCTGTATCATTTAGACAGAGCATTCTGCCTGCACTGATAGCAGATATCTGTTAAATCAGTCACACATAAAGACACATGCAAACTAGTCTTCGTTCACTTACGTATATTAAATTAATATTCCTAACAATGGCATAACCATTTCAAACAGTTCATTTAGCAAACAGAGGTAATTATTGTTTACTTGAGACCTGTTCGTCATGACAGAGACATCCTCTGTGCGGTAGAGTGAGCTCATTTGCTGCATGTGTTGTTTTGCTGACAGTGAATTGCACAGCAGGACTTGTAAAATCGAAATATCATATTTCTCGGTCTTTTAATGCAATAAGTCTAACAGATGGCATTGTCATGCCTCTCTCTCCTCCAGAGAACATGTACAGTCATGAGCGTATGATAAAACGGTGCATGTGGCGGCAGATTAGAACATATTGATCCAACAAATTTGATTACAGCAAGGAACCGTAAAAATGTATCTGCCGAAAATAATTACAGCTTACTCAAAATACTACCATAGACACAGATGGCAAAATTAAATGGATAAATTGGTGAGTACACAGTTTCATATCATCGTTACTTGACATGTAGACTTGCAGCTATCAAGTGATACATTATGTACACTTTAATTAATCTTAATGATTTAAAAATAAAAAGTAAGAAGCATTGGACTAATCAAATAAGTATCATTTAAAATAATGAATACCGTTTATAAGAATAATAAAAATAAAAATATGGGGAAAGACCGACCTCACTAACTTTACTGAAACATAATAAAAATTTAATTGAAGTCGAAGTCAATTAAAGATCTGATTGTAAAATTTAGTAGGCTACTTTCTCCCACACAATGTAGGCACCTGTAGATGACAATTAGCCACTTTAATTCTTTTTTAAATAATTAATTTTAGCAAATAGAAAATTATAACTTTGACAATGCATATCTGAAATAAACCTAAGTACTGTACATATATTATCATCAAAACACTGCAAAACAGTGATATCCAGCTCACATCTGAGTAATCATGAAGGCTGTTTTGGGGCTTTGCATAACTCACAGTTGTGGCAGGGGGCTCCCGTGTATCCTGTTCCAGAACAGTCACAGTAAAACTGGTCCCATGACTGGATGCATTGACCACCGTGTTCGCACAGATTGGGCAAACACCTGTTGGGATAAACATATTAAAATGCAGTGATAATTTCTGATTTTAAATAACGGTGATTGCCTAACTATTGCCTAATAATGAATATTATTGCTCATATTCATCCCAGATTTTATTATTATTGTATGTAGCTTATCCTGCACGTTTGTGCTACAGACATGAAAAAATACCTCAAATCACACAGCTTATTGAGGAGAGGTGCTATTATTTTTTCTCTTTTCTGAGTATAAGGGGTTTAAGATAATTATCACCTGACAAATGCAGATAAAAAACTGAAACTATGCTTAGACATTACGAGTCTGTCCACATGGAATCCAATCCAAAGAATTGGAATGGTCATCATTCACCAACTTCTACACATCCCCTGCTCCTTGCATGTTTGATTATTAAATATTTTGACTGATATGATTATACTTCAAGCTAAAAATAAGAGTGTATCACTTTGTTTGAGCTTTGTTTAACCCACTATTCCATTAACATTCCAAAGAACAGACTTGACTTCAAAAAGCCAAGAAATTCTGCCAAATCCATCTGGGCCTGGTTATAAGCCAAATTACATATTTGATCACTACATATTGCAAAACATGGATAGTGAATCACCACCAAAAAAAAAAAACTGAGTGAACATAAGAAAATCAATGGGGAAAGCTGACCTGTCTTGTATGTTGCAAACATCAAAGCTAATCTGACTATAGTTGCTCAGGCTTTCCTGCTGAATCTGAAGTGCGTCGACTGGATGGTTGTTGATGAATAGGAGACGAAGGCAGCCCTGATATCCTCTGTTGGGGTTTTCACAATTGAAATCGCTCTGGAATAAAGGGCAGCCTAAAATAATGGAAAATCCCAATTTACTGTCTTTTAAATCAAAAACATCATCCACAACTAATACCAAGTTGCACAAAGAAAAATCTCTGTTCTGAGAAATTCGTGCAAAGCAGCTTATAAAATCTCAGCAGGACTGCATTGTCCCTGAAGTAAGCAAAATGAGAGATTTAGAGGTCTTAGTTAAGACATTGGATGTTTGAGTCAAAGATTTCAATAACAGCTTTAAAGAAAATGCATTTATCCTCTACAGTAATTGAATGTGGTTAGAGCTGCCTGAATGAACTAAACGGGAAAAAAACCCTTCGAGAACAAAGCAGGAGATTTGGGAATAACATGCATGTGAAATAAATGGACCCTGAGAATGCGCTCAGCTTGCCAAGCCTGAATTTTATTCAGGAATATGAGGAACGTTCAGTTGATGGAGGTTAGAGTTAATAAGGTAGAAGAAAATTGTACCTTGCATTCAGGAAAATGTTTTTGGTAATAACCACTTTTTTGCCTGCAGTTCAGTAGTTCAGAACTGAGCTTTGTAGATGACAGATCAAAATAAGTTACTATCCCTGCATTTGAATATAGCCAGAAATTCTTCCCAAGAATCAGGATAAACTAGCTATTTCAATTTCTAATGCTATACCTCCGATGAAGATGGTTGTTCTTTGCATGTTCTGGATAAGCCCACTGATTTCCACAGTGACGGGCTTCTGGTTGTTGACTGTTAAAGACACCTTCTGACCCTTGACCTCGATGGCTATGGAGTGCCACTGTCCATTACTCAAATTCTGACCTGAAAAACAAACAGTAGAAGCATAACAAGGCAGTCCTCAGAACGAAAGCTGGGGTGAATGAATCACTTAATCATGTGCATCTACAATTGAGTATACAATCTAGAGTTGGGGTACTCGGACTCGTACTCGGGCTCGAGTCTGGTCTCGAGTACAGTTTTTTAAAGGACTCGGACTTGTCACGGATTCGGATGCATTTTTACTTGGACTTGACTCGGACTCAAGTCTTTCGGACTCGGAAAATATGTCCGAGTCCAACCGAGTCCAGGGACAGTTGACTGAAATGTCACTAAACTCAATGCATTATCACGAAAGTGATATTCAGTATTTGCATGTGTTTTTAAGTATTCAGCGGAGGCTTGCGGAGCAGAGCCAGGCGAAAGTATAAAAATCCCGCTTAACGCGCCTCTCAGTCAGCGTGCGAATGCCGAGTTCTTTCACTTAAGTTCTGTCATTGCTACACTTACACGTAAAGTTATGTCAAAATGCCCGTCTTGGAGACCATTCATGTAAATGCAGTTGGTTTTGTCTTACATGAACTTGAACAGTTGGGAGAAATACAGATGTGTCGAAATATTTCATGTATGCGTCAAATCTAAAAGCAACAGCGTAAACCTGCAGCCGCCGACTGCGTCACAAATGTTAATCAAACAAAAGAAAAGGAGAAAATCACTCACTGCTCTTGACTGAATCACTTATTAACTTTAATAAAAATTATCTATATTTAATGTATACAATGAAGATTATTTTTACATTTATTACTTCATGAAATGTCTGTAGTAGGCTATTTCTAGAAGCCTTTACT
>NW_015655406.1:1515711-1520445 GCF_001515625.1 Sinocyclocheilus rhinocerous
TTTTTAACCCAGAAATTAAAATGCAGTTTCTTCTTTAATGGTTCAAACACTGATGAAGAGAATAAGCAGACAAAAACTAATTTTGATTATTCAAAATCCATATTTCATTACAAATCGTAAAAATCTTGCGTAGCGTTAGTTCTGGCAGGTCACCCCACCATGGGGGGGGGGTTATCGCTGCTCTCCCTGATGCGCAGGGAGTTCTTGCCCAGAACAGAACCATACCACCAATCCAAACTGTATGCTAACAGTAGATCAAACAATCATTGTAAAAAAAAAATAGAAAAACTTTGTCGAGATAACGAGAAAATGAAGTCGTTATAACGAGAAAACAAGAAGGAATAAAATAATAATGCATGTCCGCTGAGAACTTCCGTAATCGCTCCTATGAAATTAGCTATATTTTTTCCCAAATTCCATTTTTATATTTGAAATTAGCTAAATTCATCTTTTTAAAATTGGACTCTGAGTTAATGCTTAAATTAAATTTTAGCAATCAAAAAGCATGTCTAATCAATTGAATTCATAAAAACAACTTAAAATTTTACAGAGTAATAGGGCCCTATGAAATGTTTTTTTTTTTCTCTCAGAAATGTTATGTTGTGTAGTTAAATTATTTTGGTAATCAAATGAAGGCAAAAAAACATTAATTCATTTGTTAATCAAATAAAATAAAACAAACAAACAAACAACGTGCTGCAAAACAGAGGTTTACTGTTAAATTGTTGTACTGAAAAATTGTTTGAGTATTTTTTAAATAAAGTTTTAATAATAATAATAATAATAAAGTTTCCATGTGTATCTGGCAATAGTAGAAATGATGAAATGCTGCTGAAGTGTCTCTGAGAGCAGCTCTGGAGATGAAGTTCATGTGTTCATGTCCTCACGAGAGACACGTGTTTGAGTTTGTGTAGTAGATTCCACAATTCCGTCCATGTTTTCCACATCATGGAAATCATTGGAATTTATATACATCTTACCGCTGAACACCTGAGCAGAGTTTTGTGGCCCTCCAGAGAGTGAGAGGAGTAGCCTAGCCTGGCTGAGCTGCAGAAGCAGGTTAATGGGGTCCGGATCAAGAGACATCGGGACTGAGAACAGCAGCCCTTCCTGATTCCATGTGCGGAACTGCAGTCGTACAGAGAGACTCTCCATACTGTAATCTGCGGGAAGCATCAGGAAGCTGCCAGTGGAACCGAGGAATGTCACAGCGACTGAGGAAGACTCAGAGCATGAGAATGTCACGTTGCCCTTTGTAAGGAAGAAGGAGGGAAGAAGATAATGAAAGAAAGGATGAATATGTGGAGAGGAGAATTAAACCCAATGGATGTGTGCTGGTAGTCGGGTTAAAAACACAAAAAATTTAATTTTTCTTTTACCTTAGCAAACAGTTTAACACTCTTTAGATCAGCATTTTTCAAACTGGGGTCTGTTTCAAATAGTCTGAAGTTTTGCAGAATAGCTAGTGAACAAAAATCTCATTGCAAACAATATGATAGAGTGCAGCTCTTCTTCCAGAGGCTCTGTACGCTCTGTATTTAGCATAGACATGCCAAAAAAGTCTTCAAAAAAGAGTTTAAAGGCTGGGACAAAACAAATTGTTTTTTAAAATCAAATTTAAGTTTTTTAAATCAAATTTAAGACTTTTTAAGACCTGCACATACAACAATATTGTATGTTCATACAGAACAAACCCAAACAATCTCAAAATAAATAATCAGATTCAATTTTACTAGATTCATTTACTTAATCAAACAGGCACTCATTTAATTGCATAACAGGGTAGCTGCAAGTTGAAAATACTCAAGACATGTTTCATTAAATATATACATATGTATTGAAGTTGGTTTATGTAGTAATATATCAATACATGTGAATTAAAGGTTGATCAATATTGTATTTTGCTCATTTAACAATAAAGTGTTTTAAAAAAAGGCAATAAACAGATTGTGAATATTGAATGTGATAAGTAATCGTGTTAGTCTTTATGCATTATGCATAATACTGTATAAAATATCACCTTTTGAAGTTTAATAATCATACTAGGCTGTATATTGATTCCTGTTTTCCTCCAAATTTAATACCTCTTCAAATGATTATAAGACTTCATATCATTAAATGATAATTAAGACTTTTGGTGTACCATTTAAGAGATTTAACATTTCTTGTGACCTTAAAGTTGATCAAACTGAATTTAAGAGTTTCAGGACCCAAGGGAATCTTGATTTTGATAAAATCATCAAGTTTGAGAAACCTGCTTTAAGGTGGAGATCAAAATTAGAGAACAACCTATAATTTTCAAAATTTCAATTTGAAGTTATCCTAACAGGAGTAGGACATTTTTTAAGCATGTTTGATAAATTAATTGTATTCTGAAGCACAGTAAAAACCTTAAATGAGATATTTGAAAAAGAGAGATCAAAATTATAGAACACTTAGAGATACGTCCAAGTTATTGAAGGCCAAAGGGTTGACCCTTTCAGTCACTGCAAGAGAAGTTGGTTGTTCCAAATCTGTGATTTCTTGAATATTGCAGGTTTACAGTGACACTTATTCATTCAATTCCCCCCAAAAGGCTGGTTGTCCGTGTAAGACGAATGCAAGAGAAGACAGGATAATGCAGAGACTCTCAATGGGGAATTGGTTCAACACTGCAGCTGGAATTGTTTGCCAGTTCAGTACTGAACAGGGTAAGGATCTGTCTCGGCATGTTTAAGAGAAGTCGGACTGAAAGCATACTCTGCACTCTGTGAAGTTGAATTTATTTGGGTCTGATGGGAAACATTTTGTTCAGCATCAAATTGAGGAAAGACTGAAGCCCAAGTGCGTAAATAAGTCAGAGAAAGATGGAGGAGGAAGTGTCATGGTTTGGGGGATGTTTTCTGCAGCTGAAGTTGAGCCTCTTATACAGCTACATGGCAGAGTGAATGCAAATCTTTATCAGAACCTCCTTCAGCAACATGCAGTTCTTTCCCTGAAAGCATCTCTCAATCAGCCTCCAATTTTTCATGCAAGACAATGCCCCTGTCACACTGCAAAACGGGTAAAGCAGTTCCTTGAAGCTAAGAACATTAAAATAATGAAATGGCCAGCCCAGAGTTCTGATCTAAAACCGATTGGAAATTCAATTCGACAACGTTGGCTAAGAAACCCACTACAGTTACCAAACTGTGGAAGAGAGTGGAAGAAAAGTGGACAAATATCACATCAGCGTAGTGTGAGAAACTATTGATATCCTGCAGCCGCAGATGTGCTGAAGTCATTCAAAGCAAGGGCCTCTACACTTCCTACTAATTTCTGACAGCTGTAACCATCCAAAATTTTAGTTGTAATCTTCTTTCATGCTACAGTGGTTACTGTTCTCTAATTTTGATCACTGTTCTCTAATTTTGATCACTGTGTTTTTCACAAAATAAAGGTTTTTGTTGAAATGCCTTGGATATGTTGTCTAACATGTTAATAGAACAGTGGTATATCTACAGCGAATATTCCTTCAAATTTTGAGCGATGAAGATTAACAATATTTCAGAAAACAATCTAGTATTTATAAATTGTTCTCTAGTTTTGATCTCTACTCAATACCTCGCAACACTTTAATGATGAAACATTTGCTTGTGTGCATGAATGCAGTGGTGCTGTGTTTAATTTAACTATTGTTTTGAGGACCTTTGAGAAGTTAAAGTTCTCAGATCGTTTTGAAAGTGTAATCTACATGAAGAATATTACATACAGTTGCTACAGTTTTAATCTGCCTTTTCTGCCTTTTAATCACAATTAATAATCATAACTATAATATCCTGCAGCTCTAAATTATATTTTACTGCAACAGCTTATTGTATAAATAGTAAATAACTATAGCACTGCATGCACATTATTTAGTCAGTGATGTGTGGAGCGCCTCAATCTTTGCATGGACTTCAGCATGTACTCTAGTGCAAAAAGCTGGTGAGATCTTTATCTTAAAATGCCTCTGACAAGAGGGAGGGAAAGACAAAATAAAGATCACTATGTGACACTGCTCTTCTTTTCCTGTGTGTGATTTTCCTGCGTATTAGACCAGCCAGAGAGAGCGAGAGAGAAATGGACAAAAGGAGAGACTTCACAGTCTGTTAATTAGGGAAAGAGAGCTCTTTTATGGTGCGATACACACAACTTCACACAACTACAGAAACACACTTTAGATACACACAGAGCTACTGCAATTTGCCAAGTGACATTGTTGTAAATTGCTTTAGATATAAAGGTCTATTGTGTGAATAAAGTTATTTAAATGACACAACACAAAAAATGTCAACAAAGCTACACTTTTGTGGTCTCCCATTACTTTCTGAATAGTGAGGTTTCAACTCACAACCTTGACAGAGAGTGAGATTTGATGGCCTTCAAACTCGCTGGTGCCATTTGATTCTCACAATCGATGGGCATGTTGAAAAGCGATATTTACAGTTACAAAAGCAGTTGTAAAGGTTCATGCTTACCACTGTATAGATCTGCGGCTTCCGTCTTTTTGCCATGTCTATAACATTGACGCCATTGTAGTTGAGGTTTTCTATGCAGCCGTGGAAATTTTCATGGAGAAACGTCCCAGGCTTACCAGGCAAAGGGATTCCTCCAAAACTGAGCTTGAATAAGGACACACAAACACACAAACAGAAACACACACACATGCTCATGCACACGCACGCATGCACACACACACACACACACACACACACACACACACACACACACACA